>NC_056617.1:10805628-10945628 GCF_018340385.1 Cyprinus carpio | reverse complement strand
GAATATTAGTAAGTGTAATTAATATTAATGCATTTCAGTGTTTGATTTGGTTTAAACTTTAGTACAATAAACAATTTTGTCAACACTTGATGTCCAATATTTTATCTGGGTCCCGAAACTAACTAGTTTGAGAAGCACTAGATTCTAGGCTCCACAGCACCATCAGCTGGTCATGTGCAGTCACTGCGCTGTATTTCAATCATATCAGAGCTAGTCTAGGATCTTGAAGGGGAAGAAACAGATGTGTATGTACCTGTGACAGATGTAACAGGAGCGGTCTTTATGTGTGGGGCAGCCTGTCCCTCCACCGATGCCGTACACATACTGGTTGCTTTTAGAAGAGTTCTCTGCAAAGTAGATCCCTGCTCCAAACATCCCTCCAATGTAAGCGTGCCTCTCATCAAACCCTTTATGAATGATGGCGTTGATGAACGGTGACCCTGGAGATGAGGAGAAAAAGGAAACTGATCATCCTTATGTAAAAAGCGTAAAATTGGAATTACATTCTTTGAAAGAAGCCTTTGAGTCCCACATGGAGAAAAAAAGCTTCTTTTGTAGCTTGAACTTTCCCAAATAGCACTTCTGACAGGTCATTCATCTCGTGACAGTACCGTGAAAGAGCATGCGCTCGTTGTGGTGGTTGTGGTTCTCGTCTGCGATCTCCTTCTGCCTGTGTGCGTACCGCTCCCTCAGCTTCTTGTTCACCACCTTCTGAATCTGTAACATTCAACAAACTTCTGACATCAGCGCATACAGGATCAACAAACATTCACACTGTTGACTAATCAAAGGTATTAATGTTCACACTCACCTTCAGGATGTTGTATCTGCTGAAAACACCCCCAGCATTGCCACCGTCCCTGTGCTCTCTGATCGTACTTTGCAGCTGTAAACCAAAAACACAATTCTTCATTACGTCATTTTACAAAATATTTAAGAACAGTAATCCTTCAACAGGGTAAAATGGAATCAAATTTGACTTAAATGTTAAATGACACTACAGATTACAGACTTAAGTTTTATCACACAGTAAAATAGTTATATAAAAAAAGACTACAGATAAGTTATGTAAGACTATAAAAAAGTTATACCCTAAATACTAAAATATAATAGTATAAATTAATTAAATTCAACAAATCAGTTATAATTGTTAAATTTTAATTTGATATTTTTTAAAATGCACACTGAAGAAAAATGAAATAAGATGACAAGTAAATTAAAACTTATCACACACTTCAATAATTAAAATATGCAAAATGAAAAAGTAATAAAATTAGACTATATATAAGTTATATAACACAAAGTTTTAACTTAAATATTAAAATATAATAAGATAAATTAAAATAGTAAAATAAGACAAATCAGTTATAATTAGGTTACGTTTACATTTTTAAATGCACAAAGTAAAATAAGGTCACAAATAATTTACATCAGAGAATAAATTATAACGTATTACTACAAAAATTAACTAAAATACAAAAATAAATAAAATAAGACTACATATACGTTATACATTTTCACATAATAAAATATAGGACTACAAATAAGACTATAAATATTTAATAACTTATCGCACACTAAAATAAAATAAGACTACAAATAAGTTACCTTTTATCACACATTAAAATAAGATTAACTGATATAATAAGTCTAAAAATAAGTTAAATAAAATTTAAATAAGTTATAACTATTACTTCACACACTAAAACTACAAATCATTCCTTACAAAAAACTATTTGATAAAGAAAAAAAAAATTAGGTTGTTAAAAGGTTGTTAATGTCATTTTTAGCTCCACCACAAAAACATATATTTCATTAAATAAAAATAAAGCCTTAAATTGAGTTGCTAGACAACTAGTTACCATCACTGATTATCTTAGCATGCATGAAATACTGTGCTGACCAATCAGCTTTTAGAACCAGAACTATCCATTTTATAATATGGAATCTTATGGTTTTATAATATGATCTGGTGATTTGGATTCCCCTCTCACCTCCTCCTCTACAGACTGAAACTCTTTGTCATCAGGGGCCAGGTCGATCAGCACCGTGCCCTGACTCGCACAGTGGAATGTCAGGTATGGGTTGGCACCTGTAATGAAAGCACACCAACACATAAAACTATAAGGAACCTCAGTGCGCTGCAGTTTGTTTAGTCATGAACAGATGGTGTTTGAGAGAGATGCTGGAGTTGAACGCTTCTGGACTGACCTTGTTGACCGCCCAGCAGCCTCTCAATGCCTTTGATGAGTTTGTGTCTGTGGCCGTATGCGTTGATCCCGATCTCTTTGAGCTCCTCGTGCCCCATGTCAGCCAGCACATCCAGCGTAATCTAATACAACAGATGAACACCAAACAGAATTAGGGAAGCCATAGTAGTCTGGAGGCACAACCAATCACTAGATAAAGTTGTAATGAAAAATTATTCATTTCAAGGCCAATTTCGACTCGGCTGCTTCTAAAACAGCCAACAGTGCAATATATTATTTTCTCAGCTTGTTGCAATGTGGAACTTCCTCCTACTGAGAAGGTAAACTCTTAGAGCGGCAGGAGGCTTGGATGGATATTAATGGTGTGACTCATAAAACACAGAATGATTATTACTGAATACGCCTCCTACGCTCAACATGTACAGAAAAGAAAACATGGAGCATGTTAGACTGCGACACAGGGAGCCGTTTGAGCCAGCGTGTGTCTTACAGAGAGCATTAATGTTTGGTCACACTTGAACAAAGCATGTGAAACCATTTTGGAACTTATGGAATATGGACGAATGGATGTGTCATCACTTTTTTGTTTGTTAACTCTAAAATAAAAACATAATATGTTCGAAAAGTTAAAATATAGGAACCTGCAGATCAAAATACAAAATATACCACACTCAGTACGTTTATTTCTTTTTGAAAGAAGTTCATATTTTATTCAGCAATGACTAAAATGACTCAACTAAAAATGCCAGTAAACACATAATATTAAAGGGGAGGTTGATTGCGATTTCACTTTTTTAACGTCAGTGTGTAATGTTGCTGTTTGAGCATAAACAATATCTGCAAAGTTACGACGCTGAAAGTTTAATGCAAACGGAGATATCGTCTTTTAAAATGATGGCAATTTAATGCCTACAAAAACGGTTCGTAGAGACTACGAGTTACTTCCTGGGTTCGTGACGTCACAAACCCAGAAAAAGCCCGCCCCTGGGAAAAGGCAGCAAAGGGGGCGAGGCCATGCTGTGCTGCTTTAGAGAAGAGGAAGAGAAAACTAGGGGTGCACATAAAAATCTATTCATTTATAAATCCCAATTCTGTCTCCTAACGATTTTAATGGGTTCACAAGTCTCAAAATCAATGTTCTAAAGCAGCGGTTCTCAATCCTGTTCCTCGCGTCGCTCTGCATCTCTCTCTCCCTCTCTCTCATTCAGATCATCAGCTTGTCTCAGCTCTAGCAATGAACTGTTCCATTTATACACATATTTTCACATAGCTATGAGAAGCGTTAAACATAGATGCACGTGCGGTTGACATACTGTATTAAATCTTTAATCAGGATAAAACCGTACATTTAAAGCTAACAGATGCAGTAGCATTTACAAATAACAGCGTATCTTAAAGTATGAGACAACAACAAACAAAAAACATACCATCAAGAGCCGTGTTTGCACAGGTTCTGCACAATCCTCTTCATTAATATTCTCTGAGTCTCAATCGGGCTCAAATTGATAAGCAATATAGACAACACTGTTGTTTACAATACTACCAAAGCACATGCCGCTAAGGGTGAGGGGCGAGATGTTTAGACACAAACTAGAGGCAGTTTAGCCAATCACAACACACTGGGGACCAGCTAACCAATCTGAGCCCATTGCGTATTTCTGAGGGAGGGGCTTCATAAAAGCAGGAAATGATCAGTGTGTTCATAAGGCTGCATTTACACTGCAGGTCTTGATACCCAAATCCGATTTTCTGACTATATCCGATTTTTTTGACAACCTGCTTGCATCATCTTTTAAAAGTGACCGGTATCCGATTTTTGCATTTACACTATACACTGCTGAAACTACCAAACGTAGATGTTCTGACCCGGAAAAGGAAGTAAAACAGCACGAAATACAATGGATGCAGATGCAAATAAGATTATACAGTGTTTTGCTTTCCACAATATTTTGAAAAGTCAACAAAAAAAATCAACAAAACATTGGTCTCGTACGGCGGCGAAGAAAAAAGCGCTTAAACCGTGCCTCCCCATATCTCGTGAAATGTCTTCAAACACGGATTTATTTCTGTAACAACCCTGCATTTTTGCCTGCACTGTCTCTTCGCCCCAAAGACTTAAAAGACATGAAACCTCCGCATTGCTCCACTGTGTGTATCCTTCGTCCTCCATTAGACTGCCCCCCATAAACACAATCAAGCCTCAAAAAAACACAGTCAACCACCCCTTTAAAAGATTTCTATGTCAAATAAATGCTGTTCTTTTGAACTTTCTATTCATCGAAGAATCTTGAAAAATGAATATCACTTTTTCCACAAATATATTAAGCAGCACAACTGTTTTCAACACTGATAATAATAAGAAATGATTATTAAGCATCAAATCAGCATATTAGACTGATTTATGAAGGATCATGTGAGACTGAAGACTGAAGCAAGACTTTGCCACAGGCATCATATTAAAACAGAAAAAAAATAACAGTATTTAAAATTTACTAAATATATAACTAAATTGTAAATTGTATATTTTGACACTATTTAATTTTGTATTTGTATTGTAAATTGTATACATTTTACAATAAAGTAACTTTTAAAGTAGTATTTCACAATTTTAGATTTTTTTTTTATCAAATAAATGCAGCCATGGTGAGCATAAGAGACTTCTTTTTAAATCAAAATCTTGCTTTTGAAACTTTGAACAGTAGTGCATGAATGGAAGCGAAAGAAACAAAAAGTGTGAGCGTCCCATCACCAATGACTCTGCATCAAGCTGTGTAATCTCAAACTCTCTCACTCCAGTTCCAAGGGCCACTTATTGGCAATGCATCACATCTATGATAGGTCTGTCAAAGGCCATTAGCCCAGGAGCTGCCAACTGCTCTCTCTTTTTCTCTTTCTCTCAGAAAGCACTGTGCACTTCAATCGATAGGGCTCGCAGGACCAGCCATTATGGCTGTGAAGGTGTGATGGCCGCAGCGGGAAAGATTCCATTTATTTCTCCTTTTCTTTTTCTCTCTCTTTAACTCTCTTGGCAAAGTTTTCATTTGTGCCAAAGCTGAGAAGGAACTGCAGCAGATTTACAACAGACTAGTGAAAACCCTTTAAAAAAAATCGACTAGATGGCAAGTTTATGAAGTCTTATTTATGTTCAGTGCAGTATTCGAGTAGAATAAGGAAAACCTTAGGTAACATATGCATATATATAACACGTGTGTTTCTGTAACTATAACTGTATTAAGTTTTAATTAAGTTTTCTAATTATATGAAATAGAAAAGTTCACACTAGAATTTTAACAAGCAAATTTGTGATCCTGGACCACAAAACCAGTCATAAGTAGCATGGGTATATATTTGTAGCAATAGTCAAAAATACATTGTATGGGTCAAAATTATTGATTTTTATTTTATGCCAAAAATCATTAGGATATTAAGTAAAGATCATGTTCCATGAAGATATTTTGTACATTTCCTACTGTAAATATATTAAAACTTAATTTCTCATTAGTAATATGCATTGCTAAGGAATTCATTTGGACAAATTTAAAGGCAATTTTCTAAATATGTAGATTTTTTTGCACCCTCAGATTCCAGATTTTCAAATAGTTGTATCTCAGACAAATATTGTCCCATCCTAACAAACCATACATCAATGGAAAGCTTATTTATCATCATCTCAATCTCGAAAAACTGACACTTGTGGCTGGTTGTGGTCCATGTTCACATTTGCTAGAAATTGTTTGTGGATTCTGAAACCTTTTTTTTAGCTGGTGAACAATAAAATGTCTAAAGGAAGTGGAAATGTAGCAGACATCTAAAAGAGACAAATATTTGCATACCGCCCTTCTGACGGCACTTGTAAAGCGAGAAGACGTCTCTAAACTGCTCTGAGGTTAAAACCAGACACGTCTAATGACGACATTGGTGCGTGTATGAGATCTGTGAGCACGTCCTCAATCTCATTTGCACTCAGTCTTTCACACGTCTCTCAGAAAAACTGTTGCCTCTTTATGCTCCATCTCCCATAGGCACAGCGAGGCAGAATAAGATGGAGAGTGAGCAGACGAGTGAGTCACTGTGAGACAGATGAATGCGTCTTACTGAAGCCACAATCAGAACTGATTTCAGCCCCTCACATCAAGCACTCATCCCAGCTGGTGGTCGAAAAGACCATTTCTGTTCATCTATGTGCAAATGAGCGGCGAGTCTGGCGCAGTATGCCAATCGCATCCCACGGGCTCGCCTGAGAAGAAGGAAAGCCGGAGGAACAAGAGAGTCCGGAGCTCAGTGTGAGCGAGCGGTATGACCGCATTAATCAAAAGAAGGGGCGCAGAGGTCAGCCGTCCGGAGGCAGGTTCAGTGTGAGCGAGCGGTATGCCGCATTAATCCAAAAGAAGGGGCAAGACGCAGCCCAGGATCACTCTCACACCTCCCCCCCCCCCCCCCCCCCCCCCCCCCCCCCCCCCCCCCCCCCCCCCCCCCCCCACCCCCCCCCCCCCCCCCCCCACCCCCCCCCCCCCCCCCCCCCCCCCCCCCCCCCCCCCCCCCCCCCCCCCCCCCCCCCCCCACCCCCCCCACCCCCCCCCCCCCCCCCCCCCCCCCCCCCCCCCCCCCCCCCCCCCCCCCCCCCCCCCCCACCCCCCCCCCCCCCCCCCCCCCCCCCCCCCCCCCCCCCCCCCCCCCCCCCCCCCCCCCCCCCCCCCCCCCCCCCCCCCCCCCCCCCCCCCCCCCCCCCCACCCCCCCCCCCCCCCCCCCCCCCCCCCCCCCCCCCCCCCCCCCACCCCCCCCCCCCCCCCCCCCCACCCCCCCCCCCCCCCCGCCCCCCACCCCCCCCCCCCCCACCCCCCCCCCCCCCCCCCCCCCCCCCCCCCCCCCCCCCCCCCCCCCCCCCCCCCCCCCCCCCCCCCCCCCCCCCCCCCCCCCCCCCCCCCCCCCCCCCCCCCCACAAACACCCACACGCTAATAACCACACAACCTCTCACACCTATAAAGATGGAGACGCTGGTAATCTCACAGCGTCCGGCTGAAGAGGAGTTGGCTGGAAATAATAGAGCCAAGGTGCTGAGAGAGTGAGTATATTGAAAGGAGATAATTACGAGGCCACAGATGTCATCACATTTACATAATGTTGACTAGGAGGACCTGGAGCTCTCTACAGGAAACAACGGCAGGCCTCTCTACACGGGACAGCTGGCAATTTAATGTGTGGAGTGGTACTGATGAGACTGAGATGATTGAGATTGATTTGATCCCAAGAAGTGACCTTACCTGTTCCCGCTCGAAAATATCCCGCAAATGCTCCAAACCCAAACTCTTCAGGAACTGACTGATGTTCATATCCAGAATTGTTACTATAGAGAAAAAATACATCATGACTCATGTAACTATTATCCTACATTCAGGGCATAATTACATTTAGGGATGCAACTAAATGTCATTTTACTACCTGATTAATCTGGAAATGTTTTTTTTTTTTTTTTTTAATTAATGGGATAAAAGATTTTTCCATCATTTTATAAAACAAAGTGCTATTTCATGTCATGCACTCTATTGTCCTCCAAAACAATGTGCAAACTGAGGATTATAAATACAAATACAAATAGAAAAGACTATAAAACAATACATAAGCTCAGTTTATACTCTGTTATAAATTGTATAAAGCTTTTCACACATACACACACACACATACATATATATATATATATATATATATATATATATATATATATATATATATATATATATATATATATATATATATATATATATATATATATATTTATATTTATATTTATATATATATGTGTGTGTGTGTGTGTGTCTGTCTGTTAGAGTTCAGCACGGGCTTTAAACTGCCCGTACCTGAGATCGAATGACCCGACACGACTTAAGCGTCATAGTTAAATTTTGAGCCCGAACCCAACCCGAAACCCAAACTTTTTTTTTTTTTTTTTTCAAACGAATAGCCAATTTAAAACAAAAATGCAGTATTTCACAACTGCATGCAATGGTCAGTAACCAAATACATGTAAAGAAACAGATTCATTAAGGCTTGGCCAGTTCACAAGGCAAAAGTAAAAAAAAAAAAAAAGTTATGAAATTTTATGACCATCAGGGGCAGCGGTCAAATAAATTCTGCTGAGTTTTTGAATGGTTGTATATGACAAGACAATAATTCTTGCACGTGCAAATTATGGTCATTTTTGTCAGTTAAGGCTTGTTAGCATTCGGCCTGCTTTAAAATCAGACACAGAGATGCAGTATGGCAAGATCGCATTTATTTGAAGTAATTATATCATTTTTTTGAATTAGCGAGAGAGAGGGATGAAAGTTGCATTTGTGAACCTGCATCTGCGCGTCTCTCTCTACAAGCAATGAGGCTTAGTTACTTCAGAAACAGCGATTTTACCCCCTCATAGTCAGGAGCCTGTCGAAGCTTTTTACTAATAAAAGTTTCGGTGCTGTGCATGCGCTGCGTGATCTCTGATATCTGTGTGCAATAATGTGTGTGTCCTGAACCCGACCCAAAACCTGAAAGAATTTCGGGACCCACCGGGCTCAGGTCGGGTAGCAGATCTCTAGTGCCTGTGTGTGTATTTGTACTTATTATGCACACAAATAATGTTAACAATTAATTAAATATTAATTTAATTGTTATTAAATATTAATATTAAGTATGTATGTAGTTTATTATTATTTAAATATTATTATTTTATGATTATTATTTTTAAGGACATTTTGGTAACACTTTGCTTTAAGCCTTAATGTATAATACATTATAAAGGATTATTAAAGAGTATAATTTATAATTATTCATAATGTGCATTGTAACACATTATATCTTGTCATAAAGTATAACCGAATTTAAAATGCACAGTGTAACAATGAATTGATAAGTGTTATAATGTATTAACTGTGGTTACAATTATTTATAAGATTGTACAATGCTATCAGGAGAATTACAAGGCATAATTAATGCATTAAAACTACTTTTATAATGCATTATACATAAAGGCTTTAAGTAAAGTGTTACCAAAGTTTTACCTACTAACAGGTTCTGCCCAAGTATTGTTACTATAATTTCTGTTTCTTATAAATGTAAGAGACTGATATAATTTGTTATAATCCCATTACAGTTACTGTTCTTAAAAATGTTGTTAGCATTCCAACTTATATCATTTCTCAAAAACATTCTAAACTAATTTTTATATTAATAGATTTGATCAAAAATTAAAAAGGTGTTGCAGCCCTACTTACAATAAAAAAATATTAAGATGCATCACATGATCTACTCACTTTCTCCCTCCTTCCTCTCGGATGCAGTTGCCCCATCAGCAGGGCCTGAGGCTCCAGGTACGACCAGCTCTGTCAGGGGCCCGGCCAGATTGTCTATGCTGCTGGCGGCGGACAGACAGGAAGGGGTAGATGTTGGAGAGATGACAGAGGCACTGACCACTGTAGCCTGGGGCTTGAAACAACTAGGCAACGCTTCAGGGGGCATGGCATCAATCAGCAGCGCCCGGATATCATCAGCCTGGAAATCAATAAAACAAAAGTAAGTAAACGTAAAAAAAAAAAAAAAAAAAATCAATAGTAGTCTAAGAATTCTGTGTCTGAGCAGTTTTAAATACAACTAGACTAATGTAATACTCATGTTAGAGTACCATGCCACGTGGGCGAGAGGATAAATTAGAAAGTAGTTGTACACAGCATTAGTTTGGCTTCTTGGTCTAGGATTGAACAATAAAAGCTGAGAACAGCTGTGTCATTAGCACCTGGCATGAACATGGCCACTGGAGCCCAATTACTAAAGGTTATGGCAGATTTACCTTCGTACAAGCCTGAACACAGGGGACGTGGGTTTAAACACCTCAGCTTTTGTGTTTAGAAGATAAATGCCCCAATTTCTCAGGGTAGTCTATGCTGCCTGAACCATATGAGACCTTACAGCCAGAACATACGGTCTTGTAGAGCATGAAACTTTTATGGAAGTTGGGTTTAAAATGGAGAATGTCTATATATTCAAATCTGTAGCTCTGTTAAATGAATGAATGTATACAAATGTGGGCTTGAATGTATATAAATGTGAATCCAAGCAAGAGGTGTGTTTTTATTACAGTTGCCAAGTCCAGCGGCGTCTGGCCCTCCTGGTTCTTCATGGTGGGGTCGGCTCCGTGGGCCAGCAGCAGAGCACAGAGCTGTGTGCGGCCCTTCTGCGCAGCCTCATGGAGGGGTGTGAAGGCCCATTTATCAGTGGCATTTACACAGGTGTTATACTTGATCAGCAGGGCCGCGATGTCCACATGCTGGAAGGGAAGACAGAGGCTTATTACTGACTAAATTATTCTACAACCTACAATCTTTAAAACCTGGAATTTAATTAAAAAGAAGCATAGCTCTTTCTGGAGCAGATCTGTTTGGTGTAAAAAATTCAGACTTCAGATGCTAATTGTCACCATCACTAAGTGATATCTTTAGTGGTCCATACAACTCGTTTAAAGCCATATGATAGCTTTGTGTGAACGTGTGAACAACAAACCAAAACACAAGTTGTTATTCACTGAAAATACTGACATTTGCCTCATCTCTACTTGGCAAGTGAATAAGAAATAGTAGCAATGTTCCATTCGAGAAACAAATGACTGTTTTGAGTGAATCAAATGACTGATTCCTTTGAGTTAATCAAATGTACATAATTGTAAATAAAATGTACAAAAATAAATAGTAGCAATGTTCCATTTGTGAATCAAATGACTCTTTTGAGTGAATCAAATTATTATTATTATTATTATTATTATTATTATTATTATTATTATTATCTCAATGAATGGGATGATAAAATGATATGTTCATGATTTGGGCTAATACAATTCTCAATTTCAAATAACTGGTGGCAGAAGTTAACAGCTGACTAGCGGAAAATTATCAGTCAATACTGAATTTTGAATTGGCTTTTATTTTAAAAATTAAAATGAAAACTCAATATCCAGTTTAATTTTTTGTCATTTTTTAATGTGCTTTTGTCATTTTTATGAGCATGTTTGAAGATGTTTTCAATGTACTATTTTATTTTTGTTTTAGTTTTATTATATTTTTTATTTTAATTAGTAATTTTAGTACTTATTTGAGTTATTTGCCCAAGCAACAGTTTAGATTTTCTAATAAATCTAATATCCTTTTTATTATTATTTCCATTAACAAAAATGTTTTTTTAATAGTTTTGGTTAACAATAATAACACTAAGCATGACACCACGAGCATGCATAAATAATGACAATATGTTCATTTTCAGGTAGACTATCTCTTTAAAGGCATATAAGAACCATTCTCATTAGCAGTAGATGTCCTGAGCCGCCCTCTCATCAGCAGCAGTGACTGTATGGAACTGCGATCAGCTGGCTGTGTTTGCCGAGCGCTGACAGCCTCTACACAAACAGGCCGCATATGAACAGAGGGAGGCGCACTCAAGGTCAGCCAGCATCGGCCGGCCGCCAGCTCTCCTCTAGCCAATCAGCAAAGCTTGGGCAACCTGCCATTCCAGTCACAGCCAATCAGAATCTCACAGCTCCTGTCACAGAGGTCCTGTTTCTTGGATGGCAACAGAGCGTATGCGAGTATGGTCGAGGGCCGGAGTCTGGCTAGTTCAGATCCAACATGTTTATGTAACTGCAATCTGCTCCTATCCATCTGCATGGTCTAATCACATCCCTGTAGACCTCCAGAGGGCAGACACTGAAAAATACCTCCAACTACTATCACCTGAAATGGGTTTCCCTGAATTTGCTTGATTTGATTTCCAGAAAGAGTCAAATCCTGTATTAGAAGTGTTCTATGCCACGTGGATTAAAGCTCATCTGGGTTGCGGCTTGTAAACAGCATCATCTCGGCATCTGGCTTGTTCACAAGTGGAAATGCAAGTGAAACCACCTGAAAGAATCATGAGCCGCAGCGACACATTAAAAGTGCATAAGCCAAGGTTCTGTTGGCAGAACAAATACAGATGTCCAAACACTATTTGCATACAGTCACACACAGGAAGTGAAAACAAAGTGCTGCATCAAAGCACAGAGGGGTTCAGGTGAAGGTTTACACTTGTTCTAAGAGGAAAAAAGCCCTGTGTTTCATTTTCAGAAGCAAATAAATGGATTATTCAGGGTCTACATCTGTTTGTGTGTGTCTGAGGTTTCCTGCCAGACCTGACATGACACCGGAGACATGACATGTGTCGGCTTAACAGATGTCTGCATGTAGTCCCAGTCTCAATGAAATATTCCTCCTTTTAATCAGCAATTGCACTCACCCCGTATGAGGCCGCGTTGTGGAGAGGAATAAGGCCACCTTTGTCCTGCGCGTTGACGTCCGCCCCATGCTCAAGTAAATACTCCGCTACCTCCAGATTGTTATAGCCAGCTGTGGAAAAAAAGGATGCAGAGAAATGTAAATCCATTTGCCCATGAACCATCTGGTATCAAACACAAGCACCAATCCGTATCACATGTACAGTTCAGAGTGCTTTTGAAACTTTGAAAACTGAAAAGAGAAAAAAAAAGCATTTTTCCGCTGCAGTGCACCACAACTGAAGCTATTGTATGATAATAAAGTAACTACATCGAGGAGATCCTTTAATAATAGCCATAAATTATAAAGTGGTTATCAGGAGTGTGCAATTGAGAATTATTACAAACTGGAACACCGTGAAATTAATTTACATGTGGGTGAGGATCACATTTACATTTTCAGGCAGATTTACTGAATAGAAAGTGTTTGTGCACAAGTCGAAGCTGCAACAGAAGCAATTTTGAAGTATCTATCTATCTATCCATCTATCTATCTATCTATCTATCTATCTATCTATCTGTCTGTCTGTCTGTCTGTCTGTCTATCATCTATCATCTGTCTATCTATCTATCTATCTATCTATCTATCTATCTATCTATCTATCCATCTATCTATCTATCTATCATGTGTGTGTGTGTGAGTGAGTGTGTGTGTGTGTATATATAATTTATTTACATACAAATTATTAAAACAGTAAACATTAAAAATGAAAATGAAAAGTGAAAACTATAATTATAAACAACTTAATTCAAAATATTAGTAAATACTGATAGTATGCAAGTAGTAAAATCACTACAGCCAAAATAAAAATAAAGATAATTAAAATATATAAAGAACACAAAAACTAAAAAGCACACAAAAAAGACTAAAACTAAAATGTAAATGACAACAGAAAATATAATTATAAAAGCTAATTCAAAATATTAGTAAATACTACAATAGTATATAACTATTTCTAAAATAACACTTTTATAGTTTTTCTTGATCAGTTTCATCAATTTATTAATGGTTCCCAAAATCAGATTGCTCATCTTGGGTGCATTACATTGCCACAGCTTCTACGTAGGTATCACCATCTCAGTGAAATTTAATCTATTTCCCTTTTCAAAACTTAATTAAACTTAATTAATTAAACTTTCTTTAGCCAGTGTTACTGAAATCTTACTCCTCGTTACTCCTTGTAATTGCAATTTTATTTATTGCTCAGTGCAAAGTGGAAGCTAAGCACAGACGTGTTTTTTTGTTTGTTTGTTTTGGTCGCTCCAGCTGAGCAAAAAGACACTCAATCTGGCAGTCAACCTTTGGCATTGAACAAGCTGTCACTGACCTTTACCCAAAAAGTCCAGTACACTATTTTCAGCTTTAACTGTCTTCTTTGGTTCCTTTAACTCTCTTTCTCACTCCAGACGTACATGATTGCCTACAGGATCATCACTAATTAGAGCCCTCATCATTAAAGGCTGTAGCCCTCTAATAATGAGCAAACCCAGCTTTGAGAACCACTCTAATGAGAACACGCTCTCACATGTACACACTCCACCGCATGTGCCGTGCTCATCAAACGCTTCCTGCAGGTTCTTCTCCATAAACTACAAACATTTTTAGCAGTTTCTCACTTCCTTCCCACGAATATTTCATCTATCTGGTTGCACTGCTCTGTTTTCTTCTTATTTTTAATGAAACAGATTTACTCTCAATAACACCATGATAAGCATTAAGATTATAATGAATAAAAAACTAATAACAGTGCGCATACGGTGTCACGGGTCGCAAAGTGTCAGCAGCTGGTTTCCAAACATTAGCAAAATGGGCTCATTGCTCAATGCTGCATCTTTTAGGTAATTTCTGTACATATTTGATTTTATGGATAAATAAAAAGCCATTTTATTTTTTTTATATAGTATAGTTAAACTACATAAAAACAAAAAGGGATTTTTAATGTGTTACGTCATCAGCAGTGTTTTGAAGGTTACTTTGGAAATTTAAAAGGTTACAATTTACAAGTTACCCTATTTAAACCATTTCAATTGCTTTATTAAAGTAAAGTAACTTATTACATTTGATTACTTTTATAAATTTGATAAAGCAGACAGGGTTAACCTTACAGTAGTACTCAACACTGATAACTGTCAGACTTTCAAAATCCTTCTTCACTTGAATTAAGATTCTAATAATTTAATTTCAAAGCACAGCCACCACAAAATCAGACTTTAGCGCCTCTTTTTACTTTGAGAATGTTCTGCAGATATATACAGATTAAAAACCACAAGATATATTTTTATAGCTTTGATACGTAATTCCGTTCCATGTAACTAGTTACTCTCCAGCACTGTTCATAACATAGATTAATAACAAATAAAATAAAATGAAAACAAATTTAATTGGTGAGTAGACATTTTACATTAGTCCCCCTAAGCAGCCTTAAAAATGATTTTTCAGTCATAAAATGCACAGAAAAGCATCAGGATTGTAATGCATGAGATCCTGCAACGTCAGTCAGAATGAATGAATTCGTCTTATGATTCTCCCCGCAGGCAAACGGCAGACGAGTGGCGTGTTCTCTAGGCAGGGGTCACAACCACCACGTTAGTCACAGCCCATTGCTCTCCGGTGGAAACAGAGAATGTGTGCAAGCTGGAGTAAAATCATGCGTCTATATCTCTGCCTGATGGTTAGGGCCGTCACCCACCTGCTGCTGGCCTGGCCTAGCAAGATAAGTGCACTGACCAGAGCGCTCACTCCATCTGTTCAGTGACATTTGCTGATCTGTGCTGTTCTGCACGAGTCACTAGCACGGCTGGAGTGTTGTGCAAATGATGATCAGCAGCGCTCTCCTACTCTGAACTCAGAACTATTTTACACCCTCAGGCTTCTGGGTTTTAGCCTGTAGTTATAGTTATAAAGTGAATTATCATTAGTGCGAATAATGTATTAGAAATTAATCGCCATGCTTGTAAAAAAAAAAAACCCTGCAATTATATATTACTCTTCTGTTTGTGTTTATGTGTGTGTACATATTTATTTATAATAGTCATTATATTATAGATATGACAGTTATTATAGAATGACAATTATCATCATCATGTTAGCTATAAACTAAATTATTATTATTATTATTATTATTAATAATTATAATATTTGAATTAATTTGCCACATGCTTGCAAAAAATACAGATGCAATTGTATATTATTTATAATAGTAATAGCTCCATGTTTATTATAAAACAACAACAATGACAAAATAATTATATGCTCAGTTTTGGCTCCAACATATTATATAACATTAAACACTAAATATTAAATAAAATTCTTACTTCTGAACAAGTCACGGATAAGAATTCTATTGCTAATGTCTTTTGTAGAGCTTCTTATAGTCGAACTGAACTTATGTCATAATTAACTTTACACTGTTGAATCAAATCTGAACAAACACTAAACTTACTTGAGCTGAATAATGCCACTATTGTCTTATCAGAGCTGCTTTTATTATATTTGAAAACCTTTGCATCAATGATTCTGTAATTTCCGTATTTTATTACTGTGAAGCTGCTTTGAAATAATCTGTATTGTTTAAAGATTTATATAAAAAGTTGACCTGAGTTTTTTATTTTTTCATAGCTACAACATACGCGCACGTAACCGACTCTGGAAAACGTTTATATTCTGAATCATATTCTCACAAATACAAGAACACCCATGAATAAGATGGGGAAGGCTCACATAAAGAGATTATTCTGAATAAGACTTTATCGGGGACATGAGCCATATGGAGAATATTGTTGTGCATGTAAATGTCGGTGACGGTACGAAACCGTGTGGAAGTCTTAGACAGATTTAATATTTGGCAAGGAAGCCTTTGAATCCCTGCCTGGAAGCCAGGCTTACACAGCGCTCAGAAAGGGATGAGAGCCAAGATTTAATTCAACATGTCCCCCTTTCTTTCCTTCTGGGTTTCCTTGCCTCGCCTCTGGGGTGGGATGATATCTCACACACTGCTTCAATGCTTTTGTAGAAACGCAATTCTCTGGATGCTGGTACAGCTTGATTTTTCCATTTGAAAGAGAGAAGAGCTCTCGTTTCTAGGTTGAAAGCGATGGCTCGGAAGGATGCAGAATGATTTTTCATTACCTGCCAGGTGCAGCGGAGTCGAGTTGCGTCCCTGTGTGTCTCTACAGTTGATGTTCTCCAAGCAGCACAGTTTCTGGACCCGGGCCAGGCAGCCTTTTTTGGCGGCATCCAAAAGCGCCGCATCTCCTCTCAGCAAGTCCTGGATATCTGTGTCTCCCTCCTTCACCATGTCCAATGGAGTGTTTCCGTCCCGATTCTTCTTGGTGGGGTCTGCTCCATGCTGAAAGAGATAAGGACATTGAGCACAGATCCACAGAGAAGCCTGAGGCCTGACTTAGCACAGTTTGAGAACCTCATCTAAGATCTCTCTGAGGATTTCTACATGAAATGATCAGTGCTCAATCATTTTTTGAGATTTCACTAAACATACACACATAAACATAGCAAAAATGAATACAGTATAGATAGATAGATAGATAGATAGATAGATAGATAGAATGTTAAAAAATGTTTTATGATGTGATACGTGGTATGATAAAAATAAATGTTTTGTAAATATTGTACTGTAAAATTACATATAAAAAGTATCTGTTGGTATAAATATATAAATATGAATAGTTTATGCATATTTATGTTTATATTTTGTAAACAAATATAAATAAACATTCACATTTATTTAGTATTTTATTGCTTTAATGTTTTAATTAGTGCTTTCAAATCAATAAACTTAAACAAAAACAAAAACATTCATTTACACAACAAATAAAAATGTACTGTTTATATTTATTATGTTTATATAAATACACACACATGCATGTATACATTTAAGAAAAAAGTGTTGTTTATATATTAAAAATATTTATATATAATATAAATTATATGGATATAAATATATACATGTAAATATTTTCAAAATATATACTGTACGTGTGTGTATTTATATATACATGGTAAATATACACTGTACACACACATATATTATTAGAACAAAAATTTTAAACAGCACTAGTTATATATAATATGTTTTAATGTCACAAAAATACGGCTTTTTTGAAAAATGATTTTAAGAGTGTTTATTTAAGAAAACTCTTTTGATCAAATTGCATCTTTAGGCCACAAGTACTGAATCTAATAGTTAAGGTCCATTAATATTTCAGTTCCCCGTACAGCAATAGATCAAAGAGAACTGATTTTAATACCCAGCAAATGAATTACTCCTAACTGAACTGATTTTGAATTATAATCAAATCAAATGCAAGACTTTGTGAATGCTTTTGAATCAGAAAATCGTTGCCTTCAAAATCAGTTACAGTTTTAGATTCAGTGGATGAGAAAAGTACATTTCTTTTTTGCAGTTTCTACCAAAGCCAACCTCAGCAGTTCCACTTCAGCAAACAAAGTGACATGTTTGTTTGAAGTCTAATGTGCATATTCTTTACAGCTCTGAAGCTGAACCTCTCTGTGACAGTAACCTGAGGTACGATGAAAGCAGACAGCATTAAAACCGACGTCTGCTCAATGCCAATAAACCTGAAGCCCCTGCAGCGGTTCACACTGCATTTAAAAACTTTACAGAGTGATATAAAAACCATTAACAACTCCAGGCTGTCAGACGTCTAGGAAGAGACATCTCCTGAATTAACAAGTATGCTGAGTGACGCGAGTAGGTCAGTGTTGAGCCAGCAGGGGTAGTGATGACCATACCTTCAGAAGCAGTTTGCAGATCTCGTATTTGCCCTTGGCCGCCGCCTCATGCAGCGGAGTGAACTTCCACAGGTCGGCCACGTTGACGGACGCTCCGTGTCTGACCAGCAGCTCCGCCACTTCGTAATGGCCATAGGAGCAGGCGTTATGCAGCGGCACCAAACCTCTGCCAACAGACAGGGAATTCGAGATAAATAGTGACAAGGAGATTAAAGTTTATCTCCTGGTGCTGCTAACTCATGCGCTGACTGTTAATGAGGTTCACTCCACAACTGAGGGAGGGTTTCTGAGCAAGCACAGCAAGAAATCTCACCCTTTGTCTTTGGCGTGGACATCGGCGCCATGGTGCAGGAGATACTCAACCACAGCCACGCGATTGTATCCGGCGGCAAAGTGGAGCGGAGTGGAGTGACGACCCTCCAGGTCTCGACAGTTCACATTCTGAGGGGAGCAAAGTTGCTGTGCAAGAAAAAAACGAGACGACATTAAAGCGAATGCTTGATTTCATATTGCAAATACATCACTTTATTTTAGTGATGAGTGTTTAAATACATCCAAGAATTAATTTCATTTGATGTGCTTTTATAGGGTACCAGGCCAGAATTATGGCAAGCGTCAGTAGAGATTCTGATTAATTGCCTGACAAAAGTCTAATTGGTGCTCTGATCTAATTACTTTACGCATAATGAGGCTTTCAGATAATGAGGATCTGATCGCATCAAAGGCATCCATCCATTCAGACATTTTTAGCATCGGTTTCTAAATCACTTCAGGCTTATATTACCAGTCAAAAAGTTTGAGGTTATAAAGCTTTTGATCTAAAGACTTATGCTTAAATTATTCACAGCACTTTTGTAGACTAACACAAATTATATTTACATTAATCATCATTTAGAACTGTAATAAAATTAATTTTAATTAATAATTTTGCAATATTAATAATACTTATTCAATTCAATTCATTTCATGTATGTGTATAGCGCTTTTCACAATATTTTCACGATATTCCATGTTTTTGAAAGAAGTGTCTTATGCTCAACAAAACTGCTTTTATTATATACAGTAAAAATATTATTGTGAAATATTATTATAATTTTAAATAACTGTTTCTAGTTTATGTGTTTTATCATTTTAAAATGTAATTTATTCCTGTGATAACAAAGCTGCCACAAAAGTCCAAACTTAAAACTGAAGTGTATGTAACGGGATCCTGTGGTTTATGTGCACGCTGGCTCAGCATTTCTCTCTCACACACACACACACACACACACACACGAAGGTGAGGTCTTCTTACATCTACCTTGTTCAAGGTCATGAGTACAGAACAAAACACATTTAAGAACTGCAAGCTGTGTCCTTGAAAAGTTACATTGTCTGGGATAAAGAAACTAAACTCATTCAGGGTATTTTTGTTAAAGACAAAAGCATATAAAAAAATTCAATATCCATAACAGCAACATTTTCATCTCTGTGTAACCTGGAGCTGCTTTGTAGCACTACGCTAATGAAAACAGTTGTAAAGGTTATTACAAGTATTTCAAACGAGTTAAGGTTTCTTACAAAAAAGAAAAATAGTGATCCAAATTTCTCTTTCTAAAGAGAACAGTTTCATGTTATATCTTGGCTCCAGCAGATCACCACAGATTTTGTTTAACCCTTGGTTGACTGGTAGGCAACTACATGACTAGTTTGAAACCAAATTAAGGCACCTCTCACCTTCACAGTGTCCAAGTCTCCTGCTTTAGCTGCTTCTAAGAGTCTATAATCCACGTCTGAATTCCTCACTGGAATGTTTTCTAACAGACACGAGCATAAATTAACGTGAATTTCCATAATTGTTAATGCATAACATCAAAGCCCAAATAAACAATCCCAAACCCCAGATTCAGTCTGTACCGTTAAGGATCTGCTGTACAGCTTCATTGCCCATCTGTGCGGCTGTGAAGCCCTGCAGGGAGACGATGGTGGGGTCGGCTCCATAACTCAAAAGTAGCCTGCATGTCTGCAAGTGTCCCGCCAGAGCCGCCCGGTGCAACGCCGTCTGACCCAGCGTGTCAACAGCATTCATCTTTAAACAAACACAAAAAAAGGATGGAAAGGAAGTGAGCAGACTGAAATCTCCTCCTCCTCACTGATCAGTGAAGAGTACATCTGAACACAGCCCACAGAGCAAGACTGAGCTGTAAGCAAACTTGGCCTCTTTTGAAATGAACACAAATATGAATTAATCAGACAAGCCCCTGGGAAACTTCCACGCTCCTTCAAAGACTATCAACACTGCACAGCAAAGAAAGAAAGGGACCTACTGCGTAAATGTGTGCGTGTGGTTTAGCGTTTGGCACGATTACAGTTCATTATTCTGTCTCAAACTTGTTACTTTAAAAAAAAAAACTCAACTCAAAAACGCACATGACGCAGTTCTCCACATCAAACACACAATGGCTTTGTTCACACTACAACCAATTCTGATTTGTTTTAAAATAAATGTGTGACTGATATAGAATGCATGAACATTCATTTTGAAAAAAACTGAAAATGAAATCTCATCAGTGAAAGGATGCTTACAGAGTATGCTGAATGTTAAAAATGTTTTTTGCAAATAAGTTGCATTTTGTCTTCTCCAGCTTGGGGTTTCACATTCTGGTTTTTGCTCATATTTTCAGCCAAAATTGTCTCTTTTGCCTGAAAATAGCATTTTATTGCATTTTTGGATGAAAATGTTCTATGGTCTAAATGTTTTCGTGTCTGTACTACATATAAACATTTACGATTACATGATTATGATTACATACAGAGCTGCAAATGAAAAAACTAAATCCAATATGACTGACTGAAATAAAAAAAAAATCTGATTCTAAATAAAAATGTTAAAATGCATTAGTTAGTAAGATTTTATTTTAATGCTTTTATTTTTTATTTGGGCAAAGATGCAATAAATTGATGGAACGTGACACTGAAGACAATAATGGTGTTAAAAATATATATCTATTTAAACAAATGCTGTTTTTTTTTTCTTTTTCAAAGAATCCTGAAAAAAATGCACTAAGATTTCCACAAAAATATTAAGCAGAACCAATGTTTTCAACATTATAACACAGATAATAATAAGAAATGTTTCTTGATCAGCAAATCAGCATATTAGAATGATGGATCAAGGGTCATGTGACAATGTTTAATCATGAAAACTGGAGTAATGACTGCAGAAAATCCAGCTCTGCATCACAGGAATAAATAACATTTGAACTTCTATTAAAATAGGAAACCTATATTTTAAATTGCAATAATATTTTACTGACCTTAATTCAGTAATTGGGAAATGCTTGGAAAGATTGTTACTTCAACATCTGGTTAAAGACAAACTTGACCTTTGGCAGTCTGCCTATGAGAAAGTTTACAGTACTGAAGATGCTGTTGCTACTTTAGTAGATATTTCTAAACATCTAGATAAACATACTACTGCCGTAATAACTTTGTTACTAGATGTTTCCTCCACGTTTAACAAAATACAAGTTGATATTTCAGTGTCAAAACTTGTTCAGTTGGGCATAAATTCCCATTTGATTTGCTGGTATATCTCATTTCTCACAAATAGAGTTCAGAGAGTTAAAGTGAATAAAACATTGTCATCTGCTATAATAATAAATGTTGGAGTACCCCAAGGATGTGTCACAGTTCTGCTATACTTTTTACTTTATATACAGACGATTGTCGAGCTGACATGACAAATCAATATATTTTAATGTATTCTGACGACACACGACGTTTTAATATCCCTGCTGAATGCTTCAGACAGTAATGTGCTACATCAACAGGGTGTGACAAAATTGGTAGAATGGTGTGAGAATAATGATCTTGTTTTTTAACACGAGTAAAACTAAAGAAATCTTATTTGGCTGCAGATTTGATGGTTGTAAATTACCTGTTGTTATTCATCATAAAAAAAAAAAATCAGACAATAAAAGTTTTTAGGAGTGATGGTGGACGATATGCTGTCTTGGAAAGATCATATTGATACTCTCTGTAAAAGAGTAAAGCAAAGAACTTACTTTCTTCATCGTCTCAGGTCTTCTAGAGTGAGAACGAAGATACTTTTGCTATTCTTTATGTCTGTGATTAGGAGTATACTGCAATATTGTAATTCTATATAGTATAAGAGTCTATCAGTTAAGTTAAAAACAAAACAGTTTAATTACATAAATATCTGTTGGTCAGCCTCTTGAGAAGCTATATGATTTAGCCTATTATAACAACTTGTTAAGGCTAGCTAATAATATAGTGGCTGAATCTAATCATTTCCTGCTTAATGAGTTTGTCTTATTACCGTCAAATCGGGGGTACAGAGTCCCAAATTTCAACAGAGTGAGGCTGAAGCATTCATTTGTGCATCAGGCTATCAAGACTATAAGAGGTGAAGGTGCTTTAAAGTGTAGGGTGTAGTTTTAAATGGGATGTCTTAGCCTTAAAAATAGAGTAAGTGTAATGTATAATGTGTGACGTTTTTGTATAGTGTAGATTAAATGTATTTGTTGGTGTTGAATGTTCTAAACATGGATACGGTCACATGAGAAAAATTTCAGACTTGTGTGATAAAGTATTATTATCATCATCGTCATCACCAATATTTCAGAAACGTACTGCTTTTTACTGTATTTTTAAGCATAAGAGACATTCTTTTTAAAAAAAAAAAACATTTAAAAATTTTACTGACCTCAAACTTTTGAACGGTAGTGTACAAATCTGGTTAAATGTGAATTTTGTCCTGTCCAAATCGAGAAACTGCTAAACAGATTTTAGTCGTACAGTCTACACCAAAAACATATTTTCCTGTCGGTTTGAACAAAGCTACACATATCAGTCTAGACCTTCAGCTAATAAGCAGCTCCCACTGTCAGCTGATTTTCTCAGTAACTGTGTTTACTTTAGACAGCTTTATTCTTCATGCTTCCTGCTCTTCTTACTAACACAATGCTTCTGCACCATCTGTTTACTGGTTGACACGTGGTCTGTAAACACACACTATAGTTACAATAGCCTCTTGTCTTTGAACCTCGTGCCTGACTAATTATCCAGTCCATTAATGTCACTTAAGTCTGGCCGCTGAAGTTTGGCAGCGAGCTGGGTCGCAACACCAGCTAACGATCAAATGCGTTTCCGAGGGGTCGTTCTGCAACAGATGGACGCTGGCTGATGACTGAATGATGGAATTCGGGTTATGGTGGGTCACTCTCCATTTATTTATCATGCAGAAGAGCTGGGATACGAGCACAAGGGACGTCGGCTTTGAAAATCAAGCTGCTCCAGGCAGCATAAAAGAGCCACACGGCATCAATGAAGAGGACCTCTGGATAATACAACCTTGCGTCAAAGTAGGACATGGAAGTTTGATGAACGGGGTGGCCCTTTAGATATACTCTCGGCTCGAACAAAGACGGCAGACTGTGGATGAGATTATTTACAGGAGTATCGGCTCCCCTGGTCTCTCCGCTGAAGAATAGCTGATCAGCCCTGATGCTCTCAGCCAAGGCGGTAGCTGAATGCCTGATCAGTTAGTCGATGCTTATCTGATTTGGCTCTCTGGAAGAGCTCCATTGATTTGGAAGTCTTTTACCCCTCTCTGCTCTGGAGAGGTAATGACATGACTGATGTAGCTCGTAAATGTCCTCCAGTTTCTCTGAGACAGTCCAGCTGTGAGACCGAGGTAGCAGGCTGTGTACCTATTCACTTTCACCAGAAACTTTGACACTTCCTTTAAATTTGTAAGATTTATCTTTTAAAAAGTATTATAGAAACAGAGTTGGCTCACCATAGAGAGCTTTAAACAAAGAGGATAAACACAAATAAATACAATAAAAAAGTACAAATAACAGTTAAATACAGTAAAAACAATAATACTGTGAAATGTTATTACAATAAAAAAAAAAAAAAATATATATATATATATATTCCTGTTAAGGCAAAGCTGAATTTTCTGCCATTACTCTAGTCTTCACATGATCCTTTAGTATTAATTCTAATATGCTGATTTGGTGTTCAAAAAACATTTCTTATCACAGTTGAAAAAAAAAGTTAATATTTTTTGTGGAAACTATGACATTTGTCATGATTCTTTTATGAATAGACAATTCAAAAGAACAGTATTTCTTAGCAAAATAATTATATTGTAATATTCTAAATGTCTTTACTGTCACTTAGAGGAAGAATGCAAATGTTACAGAAAAAATAACAGAACAAAACTTCCTAAAATTCAAGTGATTCCAATATTTTTAAATCAATAAAACCAATTGTACAAAAAAATGTTCATGATTCCCAACTCTAGTGATCAGATTTCAAGTAAGAGACCAATCTGCTAAAGTATCTTTGTGAACTGAGTGATGAATGTTTGGCAGTTAATTGGGAAGATGTTAGCATATAAACACTTCCATACTGATGATGAGCTCTTCCATCTCAAAGCCAATTATCTTAACCACTGATAAACAGGCAAATTACTCTGAAAAAAAAGAAAAAAAAAAAAAAAAAAAAAAGTGCAGTGCTGGCAATGCTCATTTTTCATTCTCGTCCTCTTATAGCAGGAACGTGATGACTCAACTGCACACAACAGTATATGTGACAGAAATGCTGCTCCACTGAGATCAGACAAAAAAGATGCTGTGGTTCTTGTAGTGTTTTATTTTTTCCCCAGTATACCACTTATAATGTCAGTCAATGGTGCTTGCACCAAAACTAATCATAATCTATTTTTAAATGGCCAATTACCTCCCTCTCTTTGACCTGAGCTATTGTTTATATGGCAAGAGAAAAAATTCCAAGAAATCTCTTCTTTATTCACAGAACACAGGTGTCCAGTGGGTAAATAAACGTTGACAATTTTTCAGTACACTATCCCTTTAAGGTAGGCTATACTGTGAGAGCTTGTGGAGAGTGAAGCGAGGTGTCAGGTGTGTAAATGTGTGTGTTGCCGCTCTGAAGGCACTCGTAAGCACATGCAGGTATGTACCTTCGCCCCGTGTTTCTGCAGAACCTCCATGATATCGTTGTGTGCCCGTTCTGCTGCCACATGGAGAGGCGTCATGAAGCTGCACAGGGAATAAAGAGAAGATAACAGAAGATAATGAGAAAGAAAGACCTTAGCATCAGTCTTAAGGGGATTTACATTTGCTATTTGATAAACACATGACATGGCACATTCACTCACTCTTTGTTCTTCTCATTGACATTGGCTCCTTTCCGTAGCAGCAGTTCAGTGACCTGTTTTCGTTTTGGGTGAGGAGAGGTGACAGCGCAGTGCTGAAACACAGGACAGAGGCCTTGTAAGTGTCAGAGTTCACTGCTAATGCTGTCTTTTTGGTAACACCATTCACTATCACTGCATGGAACAGAGCAGCATGGACATCCTGTCTAAATATCTGTTGTGGTTTAAGGAAGAAAATATCAAATCATACAGGTATGGAAAGAAATGTAGGTGAATAAATGATGACAGGAATTTGATTTTTGCACTATCCCTTTAACTATCCCACTATCCTCAGCTGGTGAGCTTTGAAGTCAATCAGCAGGGGCTCACCAGTGCCGTTTCCTGTGTCTGTGGGTGCTTGAAGTTGATGATCTCCAAAGCTAGGGTCTTCTTCACCTTGGTCATGTCTGCTTCCCGTGCTGCCTGAAGGAGAGAGTGGCCCTTAAACTCGTCTGCGCCGGAGGAAAAAAAGAATATTTAGAGAGGTGATGCAAGACGCTCTGACAGAAGCCTTTGGTAGACATAATTCATCAAGACAAAGCATGAAAAAGTCATTGAAGCTTCACAGCTACAATGCAATCTAGCTTTACAGCAGCAAAAATTTAAGTTAGGATATCTAAAATGTATGACTGAATCGTCTGACCTGATCGAATGAATTTTGCGCATTCAATTTGTTATGCTTCTGCTCATAAGAACAGCAAAGAGAGAACATTATTCCATCTACATGATAGCTGTTTTACTGAATGAGGATGGCTGGGATTCAGCCAAAAGTAATCCTTGTCGTGCTGATACTTAACAAAACATTGCAGTTACAACAATTAGATGATCTCTGCCATCATCTGCCAACAGTCAGTCTGTAAAAACACTGTTAAATGCAATCTTTAGTGAATCTTAAAATGAATATACATTTTCATACTGTACATTATAATGTTAAAATGCTTAACTTAAAGCATTTAAAACTGTCATTTGTTAAACAATTCAATTTTTTTGTAATGTGCTGATTTTTCAAAAATAGTATCGACCACAGCATGAAAATAAAAAAAAATTCAATCATAATTAAGTAAATTAATATTGACTAGTTTCATACAAACTAGTAAAATTTGTAAAATTGCTTTAAAAGAAGTCAAAACATCAAGCTTTGCATATCGCCAAACAAACAGTACAGAAGATAATATTTAACTTGTGTATTAAATATTAGCACTCTTGGATCACAGCTTGAGCAATTAATAAGGATGGAGAACTAAGAACTAAACATTCTACTTTATTCATTTATATAGTATATTGTCTATTTTGCACAAGCTCAAACAAATTCTACATAAAGGAAAATCTTTACTCAGCAAATTGTGTAAAGTTTCAGTCAAAACTACATCACTCCACCCCACACTGGGAGAAGCCAGATGGAGAATTCACAGGCAAAATATATAATGACGTCGCCTGCCAACCTGATCAGCAGACTGGAGCTCAGCCTCCACTGCGCTTGAATAATTCAGAATGAGAATATTGTATGTTTAAAGTCATCTTTCTCTAAACCTTGATGTGTCTGTCTCGGTGCCAGTGAGAATGTGGCAGGAACAATCAGAGCCAAGTCGCGTCTAGCTCTCTTACACTTGCAAGGTGAACAAGCAGGATGAGTTTTGTGGACTTTGATGGCACTTATGCTGAGCAATGGTGAAAGATCCCAGTATGTTGTCTTTAATTCACTCTTAAGCAATAAGGAACAAGGCTGTTTTATAAGGCAATATATGCTATATAAACTCACATGTGAGCCTCTCTTTGAGTTCTGGGGTCGGGGCCATGTCCACCGCGCTCTTCCCGTGGCAGTTGACCAGCGTGGGATCGGCTCCGTGACTCAGCAGCAGGGAACACACCTCCACACGATTCTTGGAGGCAGCCTCGTGCAAAGGGGTGAACTGCCAGAGGTCCATGGCATTAACGCACGCCCCATGCTACAGAAAAACATTCAGGGTGAGATCGGATGGAAAGGATGGCGCCAACTCTGATGGCCTAGATTCATTTTCAAATACATTGAGAACATTATGCGGTTCTGCTTGAGCAGTTAGAGCAGTTTTAACATAGATTAAGAATTTCTATCTATTAGGGAGTCTGCTATGCCCCAGAAGCTGAGTTAATAGCACTGAGGGAAAAGAATATCGAACACATTTTTAGAAAATGGCAGCGTTCCAAAACGGAGACATCAACTTGCACTCAGAGGCAAGGGGTAAACAGTACAAAACGATTAAAGGGATAGATCTCCTAAAAAAGCTTTTTTTCTTTACTCTTTAGATTTCCTATCTACCGTAACTATTAGACAAGAAGTTCATGCCCCATTAAAACTTGATCTGATGTGACATGTTTTGACTGGCCATATTTAAATATGAGGTGAACATGAATGAGTTTTCAGAGGATTTTCAGTCAAATTCAAGCTTTTCCTTTCAAAGATCTAATGACTTGAAGCTTGACAGAACCTGGTCGCCATCCGCTTTCATTGTGGAAAACATTCTGCTAAATTTCTCCTTTTGTGTTTCATGACATGAGGGTGAATGAGAAAATCTCTTTTGGGTGAATTATCCTTTTAAAACAGAGAGAGATTCTTTTGAGCTGTAAGTAAGAGGAGTGAAACGAAAGCTCCCGAGGAACTCCGGAACATCAAGATAACGTCAGGTGTTCACAATGCATCCGTGTACGATAAGAGGATTCTTAATTGTCTTTCTGATCATTGCACAGCACATTTAATCGAATATAATGATTGAGGGGGCTTAAGGCAATCTGGGGAGCTACTGATATTGTGATAAGCTCTCCTGAGGCTAAGAATTCTCTGTTCTGCTGTGTATCAAACTCCAAACATTGTTGTAGAGACAGATTGGCCACTCCACAGGGCTCTGTTGACACACTGAGCATGGGAGAACACACCATGAGCATAGTGTTCCATATAACAGCTTTGTAAATAAAAGAAGCTGGGCTTAAATGCCATACTCTATGGAACTTTATATTGTGTTTGCACTGAAACAGAGTGAACTCTGACAGGACATGCACACTGAAGCTGTATGCAGGACATGCACTAAATTTGTCACTAAAAAATTCTAAATAATCTATAATATAACAGTCTATAAAAAATAAAAAAATAACTGAGTAATCATTCTCTCCATAGTGATGCCCAAAACACTGCATAGCATGGAAACTTTTTAATATATAGTAAGTGGATTTTGAATCAATGCTTCATTGCATTGTGCCAGGTTAAGACAAGCTGTTTAACTGGAAACAGTGTTGTTTGTCTTCCACACAGGTCACACTAAATTATACATGCACACCCATTCAGGTTTTTGTCCTTACCTTTAGCAGTAGCTCTGTGACTTCATAGTGTCCATATGAGCAGGCATTGTGTAGAGGAACAAGACCACTAGGAATTGCAAGAACAAAACACGCACACCCAAATTCATTTGCGCCCAAAATGTGCTTTTCCTTTTAGTAATATATGGACAAAGGATGGCTAAAGAAAAAAGATTTTACCAGAGTGAAAAAAATGTGAAATAGCTGATAGAGACCGGAAAGTAAGGTTAAAAAAAGGAGACATAAGCAGACCCACCCTTTATCTTTAGCGTGAACATCAGCGCCATGTTGCAGGAGAAGCTGAACTATTCGGACTCGGTTGTATCCAGCTGCCAGATGCAATGGAGTAGACTACAAGAAAGAAAAGGGGAAACACAGTTATGCCAAAACTGTCAGATGTAATATATTGTTTAAAGGTTTGGGTCAGTAAGATTTGTAGGCCTATGTATTTATTTAGGAATAAATTACATTTTAAACATATTAAAACAGAGAGCAGTTATTTTATATTGTAATAATATTTCACAATATTACTGTTAATTATAAATATTATCAAATAAATGCAGCCTGAATACCTTTATATTGAGAAGAGAAAAAAAAAAGAAAGAAAAAAAAATCTTACTGACCTCAAACTTTAAAACAGTTATGTACACATATCCAACAAAGCCATGATGACAAAACACCCCCTCTGTAAAAGAGCACCAAAACCCACCTTTCTCTTCATTATATCTCTTGAAAAAGTATTAGCGTAGCCTTTTTTCTAAAATCGGGCTGCCTAGGGACCAAGGGAGGTCTTGGTTTGTCGAACATGTGAGGAAAAACTCATACTCATCCTCTCCTCTAGAAAAAGCGAGGCTCATGACTGAATTTGGCTGTAAGAAAGTCACACTTCATTGCAGCTCTGAGGCTTGTAAACCTGCCTGACAATCCAACCAAGTCTTACTGTCTTACAGAGAATGATATAGTATTGAGTAAGTATTGAAATACAGGCTAACATAAAAATGAAGGTATTCAACACCATGTATCTATGTACCGCAGCACACAGCGGGGTATAACAACAGTTCCCTCAGCACAGCATGATCGTTGCAAAAACTCACGTCACACGTTTTCTGATAATTGTTTGATGAACGGAATTTGTTACGAGAGCTAATTAAAGACAGCAGCTGATATTTGTTTCAAGCCAACAAAAATGAAACAAGAAGAGAATTTAAAATTAAAAGGAAGTCTGACGGCACAAATATTGAACAGTTCAAATGAGAAGCTAATTAAATTTTTAACTTTCAGAAATCAAGTAATGCAAGTCATGCATTCCGCATTCAAGAACAAAACACAAACAAAAAAGAAAATCGACAAGCCAGTCGAAAACAATCAAACAAAATGAGGATCAGGTGGCACAAAGAAAATAAAATCCCCATAAAAGTCTCCAATGAAATGCGACAAGCCACACGGTCATAAACCATTACAGCGATGTATTGATGCGAGCAAAGCACAATGTGCAAACTCCATGGGTTCCCGCACAGTCTCCTGCGGTAAGCACGGATCATTCACCATACAGCTGAAAATGCACAAAACAATGAGAAATCAATCTAGATGAAATTGGAAAACTTTGAATTGTGCCCTTCAATTGCAAAATAATGATAACAATACGCAGTGACGAGCTTTCGTAGGCATGCACACCAGGGTGTTTGAAGTTGTAAAAGACAAGAAAGAAACTGAGTGAATATGTGAATGGTGGGGTGGAAAGCTGTAGCGGTAGAGGAGGTATATTTAAGCTCACTTTTCAAGCAGGTGGTGCACTAAACATCCTCTTTAGGACAGAGTTTTCACACCAGGGTTTCCCCTCTAACACCTTCACCCCAATCCACTGCATTCACAAAGATGCAGTGTGTGAACAAAGAACCAAAATCACTACATTGTGAAAATCAAACAAATGAAAAAAAATTAAAAATTAAATAAATAAATCCAACAAATTAAAATGAGTGCAATCAAGCTCAGGAAAAAAGAAAAAGAAAAAAAACAACAACTTACCAGCATTTTCTGAGATGTCGACTGATAGATATTGTTGCCAGAATGACGAATCAAAACAAAAGAGAGCAAAAACAAACAAACAAAAACAAATAATGAAATAATGATAGCATTATGTAATTCTGGCACACCCTGTAACAATTTCTTGTCTTTTGTCCTCTAACTTTACTTGGGACATCAGTGGAAGTACAATGTACAAAGTGCAGCACCACACTGGCAGCACTGTATTGTGACGGAGACTGAAATTACATGATTTCAATACAAAAAAGATATGCAAACAGAGCAAGCAGTCTATCACTATTTCTATAGTCTATTTCTTTTTACTCTCCAGGGAGTTAGAGCTGACTTGACAGAAGAGTTGGTACTGATTCAGTGCCATTCAACCAAAAGTCATTTCATGCAGCTGTCACAGAGATCGTACATGTGCTGCTGGTTTACGTGATTCATCCTGTGGCAGAACAATGTGGTCTGCTGACGTGTTTCGATTGTCCACTGAATTTGTATTATAAGTTCCAAAAACACCTTTTTTCTTGGGGGGGGGGGTTTGGCAAAGGAGAAAAAAGCTGATTTGTTTGCATTAAAGAAAAAGTAAATATAAATAAAACTTTCCGTTTCCAACTTTATTAATATTAATGTGCAATGTGCATGCAAGCTGGTGCTTCTATTCCTAGTAGATGACCATTAAAAAATTGCATGCTTACCATCTGTTAACCAAAGCAGACAGTCTGTAAACAAATTCATTTTAAGCTGCAACGAATACGACTATTTCCCTTACACCGTGAATGAAAATTTGACCCATTTTAAATAATAAATATGAAGACTCACTCAATTCTTTTTCCTTCTATACCATGAAGTCTGCTTCAAATGGGGATTACTTGCTGAATCAATCTAAACAAAACCCAGTTTGTATTCTACGAAAGATTATATTCTCAATCGCATTTGGCACTACAGTTCTAAAAGCATCAAGGTCATCCTCAGACTGAAATGAATTAATCTGTCATCATATCAACATTTTAACTACTACCTAAAGAGCATTACATTTAAAAGTAACAGTAAATATAATATGGCCCAAGACTGACCCTTGGGGAACACCTAGTTAATTTTACAGTTCTAAAAGCATCAAGGTCATCCTCAGACTGAAATGAATTAATCTGTCATCATATCAACATTTTAACTACTACCTAAAGAGCATTACATTTAAAAGTAACAGTAAATATAATATGGCCCAAGACTGACCCTTGGGGAACACCTAGTTAATTTTACCTTGTGGAAAATATTCATTTGAGGATTTTCTGAACAACCTGAATCTTGCATATGTAACGAGTCAGGAAGCTGGATCACCATGGCGACACACTCATACAGTAGCCATGGCTACACATCACTTTGGCCCCTCCTGCCATTCTGTCTGCCCTACCCAAAGCAAACAGGACTAACAGGAAAGACACATCCTGCAGAGAGGACACGTTCTCTTATGCTCTATGCAAAACAAAAAGTAGAAGACAAAACCGTTTAACCGTAGACTATTAAATCTGCTTCTTGCACAGATCTTCCATCAGTTTCTTTAAGAGCCTGACACACCAGCAGAATTGTCGTCTCACTCGAGAGCTGTTCCTATTGTATCATTTAAGATGAATGTGTTGCCTAAAGATGTACAGCTGGAAATATTACCCCCTACATACTCCAGATCGCAAAATTCTGACATTATTTAAAATGGGTGGATTGCTAAAATTAGCTTTTGCTTTGTTTTAAGGGAATTTGCAAATAATGAAACTCAAAGTACCCTCAGTGCATTTGGCTCTGTCACATAACGTCTTTCTGGTGATGGCAGAAACAGCAGACAGGTGAACTAGAGCGAAGATCTGTCGATTCAGATGGCTTCAAACAGAAAGCAACAGTAAAGCTATGTGGCAGCGTTGACCTTTTGCCAGCAGACCCTGAAGTAGTGCAGTGCAGGTCATTCAAATGAAAAAGTGTTTGGTTTATTTTGCCCATTCAAATATAAGTTGCCAATAAGACAAATTACTGCACACTGAAGTCGGCACCGCCTGCAACAACATTGAGCAACTCAATTGTTTTGTTCTTTTGTGCAAATTTTTACCCTAACACACATTGTGAGGGTTTGTGATAAGGAAACAAACTAAATGGAAATCTCTGGAAAAGAAAGAGATTGTAAAACAGTTCTATTGGCTTTAAATGTCTAATAATGTATAACTATATAATGTATATGCATAAATGTATAAACTTGTCTATTGTCTTTCATAGATTTTCAGGACCTTGTCAGTGCAATTTACTAGGCAGTCAGTGGGACAGTCACAAGCCTCCAGGTTTTTATCCATAATACCTTTAATTGTGTTCCAAAGACGAACGAAGCTTTTACGGGTTTGGAACGACATGGGGGTAAGTGATCAATGACAAAATTTTCATTTTGGGGTGGAGTATCCCTTTAACTAGAGGGTTTATAAAAAAAAAAGTTACTTGAATCATGTTGTAGTAACATTTTCAAGCTGACCAATTAAAAATCGTAAAAATTGAAAATCGGTCAAATGTTCTGAAAAAATAAAAAAAATCAAGGTGTACTTTTTTGCCATATTGCCCAGTCCTACCTAAAATAAGTTATAAAGTTTTACATAAAAACAGTTTAATAAAATAAAATAAAAAAATCAAATATAAAACCATTTCTTTGGCACCCAATCAGCATATTAGAAAGGTTTCTGAAGGGCCATGTGAAAGTTGAAAATCAGCTTTGAAATCATAAGAATAAATAACATTTTAAATATATTAGAAAAATGTCATCATATTTTACAATATTACTGTTTTTCCTCTATTTTCATTTAAATAAATGCAGCCTTGGTAAGTATTAGAGACTTTTTCCCTCTAATCTCAGTCACTATAACACATCCTAAAATATATTTTAAGTGTATTAATATTACAGAATTTTACATGCCTAGAAAACAAACAAAAACTCCTTGTTTTTCCTCAGGGTAGAAATATCCCTTTGTCCACATCTTTCCCTTCTCTTGCCATGGAGGAATGGTGACCTGTAACCATGCCAACGGTGAGTGCTTCTCCACAGCTGTTGCCATGACTGCGGTACATGCTATAACTAGTGTGAAATCTGCGTGGATGGAGCCTTTGAAAACAATGTGTTGCTTGGCTAAGTAACCCTATAGTGTAAATCCGTTAGTGCAGATTTACACACGAGAGTGTACAGAAGAGGGTCTCTTTCGTCCCTGTGAAATGCTAAAGTAAACAACAGGTCCAAAGAGAGCCATCATACTAGCTGCAAGCAAACAGCAGGAAGGGGCTACCGAGCACACACACTGAGAGGATCAATAAGACATTAGCCCCTCTACCAGGCCTGGAAAATGTACAAAATACAGCTCGCCGACTCCTATAGGGGCTTCTTACTCCATACTGGGCTCTGCATAAAGGAGCTCAAATCCCAAAGGGAGACGATGCCTGGTTCCTCCGTCCTAATCACAACACTAACCCCCCATTAAAGACAGTCCCAGCAGAGCACTGAAGGCGTTAACGACCAGTACATCCAACAGGATGCTATTTTGAATCATGTGCCGTCACGGGCTCAAGTTTTCCCAGGAGTCTATTGCTGGAAAGCAGAGACAAATAGTCACGTGCGATAATTAACTGCAATAAAGCCTGTGTGTTTGAGAGAACGAGAGAGCGAAAAGAGATAATGGCAGACGGGAAACACTACAAGCGATCCACATACACAGCTGTTCTGTTTCTTCCATCCACCTACATTTCTACGGGGGCGCATCATTGTGCAATGAGGGCCAGGAACAGACGCTTGGATAGACAAAATATTTGTTAATCTTCAGAAACATGTAAATGAAACCAAAAAAGTTGTCTGAATTAACATTCTCACTGGCAACCGCTGCACAGATTGCATGCCGCTTGTTTTATCTCAGCCTGCGCAGCGAGGCTGCCTCAACATGATACTTTATCAAAGATGGCAAGGCACATTCTGCCTTGTTCGTTTAACAGTCTAAATGGGGGAAAAAACAGCACTTCAGGTGACAGCAAGCCTCACCTGAAGTAAAAAAAAATCTACTCTGGTGTAAGTATTTTGAATGTGTTATACCCGGGATCCTCTGAGGTGTAAATGTATCAAGTAAGCTGTAAATATCACTGATAATATGTGTGCTATGTTGTAATTGTGTTCTTTTTTTTCTATAAATTAGTACTAGTATCAGTGACCATCACAATAATGTTAATGTTAAGTAAAAATATTTTGTCCTCAGAGTCTTTCTTGTAACTCTTCTCTCTCAGTCACACACCTGGCTGAAAGGCTCATTATGCAGCTCATTATGCGGCCATTTGTCTTCTCAGGTGTGAATCACAGCATTATGCATAATAGTTGACGCCTTCTTGCATATACCTTTCCTACACAAAAAGTGTCTTAAAAAATTTAAATCAATATATTGTTTTCTGTGAGCGAGTAATCAAGATGATTTTCACATCATTTTGAAGCAAAAACTATAGGCTTCAAAATCTGTTCTCAAAAGTCTTGTGAACAAATGTTCTTTAGGTGTTTTATTGCCTTATTTCAGTGACTTAAAAATTTTAGTTTTTCACTAACCACGCATAAATGTCACTTTCTCAAAAAAACAATCATGTACATACATGCTGCTCACATATTATTGTAGCCCAGTTTGTGCTGATTACAGTGTTATTAGACGTTAGCCATTCATGTGTTTATAAGCAACTGAAAAAAAACAACACAAATATCAGGGCACGTCAAAACTTCTCTAGGCCCCCAAAACACCCTCAGGCCCCAGAGGGTTAAAAACTATTAATAAAAAGCAAATTAGGAGTTCACTGAGACAAAAAGCCGTAGTTAATGGTTTGTTAAATGGCAAGATAAAACTAAATGTGACCCAAGATTGCATTATTTTGCAAAATTGCATTTTAAAAATGTTGTACAAAAATCTAAATGCTCAAATTTTCATATATCAATGTTGTATTGCCCATAATTCCACTTGTTCACTGTGCTGTGAATCTCCTACCTCTGTGATTTTGCAAGAAGACTGTGCTTTTGCAAACCAAATCCAACCAACCACAGAACTAGAGAGCTGTCTTGAAGAATCCTGGATCCAGAGCACTAAGACTTTGGTGCAAAGCAAATCGTTCTGTGCTAATTCCCTCCCAAGCCTCTTCCCACATCATTCCTCTAGTACACATAATCTTTAAGCTAAAGCCTGCAATATGTTAAGGCGAATGTTATCACACCATATAAACAGTACAATCCCACCCAGAGTAATGATGTGGCAGTCAATGGAACAATGGCTTCTAATGTACTGACATGGATGAGAATGTCTTCATCATACCTTCTTAAAGATATTTATTGTGTGGTTTAGCTAAAAGACATCGGGTTATAAAATAATGCTTGTTAATGGCAAAAAAAAAAAAAAAAAAAAAAAGGAAATTGTGTCATCATTTACCAATGTCACTCCAAACCTTTATGACTTTCTTTCTTCTTTCTTTCTACACATAAAAGAGAATATTTCGAAGAATGTTTTTAAGTGTTTTTCACCCATACACTCAAAGGCAGTGCTGTCCGAAAATAACACTAGGCTTCACTGATTTTCAATTAAAACAATATAGATATTTTTCCAAATGTTTTCATTCCACAAAAGAAAATCAGTCAAGTTTGGAACACCCTGAGGGTAAGTAAATGATGAAAATGTTCATTTTTGTATCCATTAGCACTTTCTCTAAAAGAAAATGGAGTGGAATTTGTTTTTGTGTCTCTTGGAGAAAGAAGATCAGATAAATACAAAATAACAACTGCACAACTAAGGAAGGGAACAAGCTTACTGCACAAGTTTAGTCTCCTGGTTAAAAGTTCAGATGGGTTAAGTGGAGCTGACTACAGTGTATATTTAACATACAACAGAGCCCAGCTCAAAACTAATCTGAGAAAAAAGCACCAGTGAGAAAGAGTAAAAACACAGAGAAAAAGAAAAACTCAATTGTTCACCATGGAACAACTGTGACATGATTGATGGAATCTGCGGTAGGCGCACGGTAAGTGATTGTTTTTCCCTGAGCCCCTGTAGAAGGCATCTTGATAATGTGCTCCAGTGTGCTGTGTTAACGTCCTGCACTTCAGAGAGCTCCATCATTTTTAAACCCAGACCGTGGCAAATCTCACACTCTGGAGTACGCTTCCTATTCTCTCTCTCTCAAACACACACACACACACTCACAAGTATGGCTTTCAATCAGTGTTCAGAGACATTGTCTAAAGCTAGCATGGAACTGATAAATACTTTTCCATTTTTAAGAAAAAGAGTCAGGGCAAGTCATTCATCTCTGCTTTGATTTTACGTTGATTTCTATAAAATAAATGAAAATCATGTGCAGCTTGTCAGTAAAGCCGGTTCTGTGATTAGTAGTAAATCTCCATCACGTGCTTTCAGATTGAGTGGCATTTACTATACAGAGCCGTAGTTCACTGACAAGCGTCGCAATATCGCATTCATTATCGCAGGCATTTCATCTGCGATCATGAACGCGATATTGCCTAGCTTGTCAACTACAAAGCTGAATTCTAGGAAGAATTACAAAATACTTCACAGAATATCAAACCTACCTTCACTTTTACTAAAATCCAGCTTTGTAGTTTTTAAAAAAGAAGGGGTTTGGAAAATCAGTGTGAGCTACTTTTGTGTTGTGGCTAATGTGAACGCAAATCAAGAAGCGAATTGCAAATTGTTTTATTTTTGCAGCAATAAATAGCTTTTAGAGGTACTCAGGTTGATTACGAAAGCATACTTTTGAACAACAACACAGTGTAAATGCAGACAAGAAAGAGGGGCAAATTCAGATCGCCTTGACTGAGCAAATGCTTCAAGTGTAAAAAGCTACATTTAACACTGAGTCTGAACTGATAGAATGTGCAAAAGTGCTACCTCCTAAAACCTAGCCTTTATCAGTTTGAACAAATTAGAGCAAAAATTCACTTCAAAAATGTGCCACTGGGTTGTGATTTTTTAATTTTATTTTCGCAGTCATCCTGCTAACTGTGTGTGAATGTTCTCACATTTTGATGAAAAGCCTGTCCACTCATAGTGCCCTTGCCATGAAAAAGTGCCACCGCAAAGAGAGCTTTTTCAGCAAAGATGGAGCTCAGCTTTTAGTGTGGCCTTAAACGTATCATGATGAGCAGTGTCTCTGTCTTCACTGACAACCTCTTCTCCAGACAGGAGACTAATGACTCTGCTTTTTCCATCGTTCAGACAGCTACAACTATTGCGAAGCACTCCTTCCTTTCACACATCGGCACTCCCTCTCTGTCTCCCGGGCCAAACCACTGTCGCCCTAAGTGTCTTAACCCTCTTAAAACGTAGCACTTACATAAACTTCCACTTATAACACACACCCTATCCCCTACACATATACTTCTGCGTCGGACACACACCGTAGCCTCTACACCGTAGGATGTGCGTCAGTTTTCATTTATACTTCTGCGTCGTTGTCCGCCTTGACGTGCAGTACACATGAAAACAGCCAGTCCGCAGTGTCCACGGGCATGCTGCTTGTGTAACCCGCAGACCACGGCAAAAGCTAAAGAAGCAGCAGCTTGACGGAGAAGCATCAGCCATGATGGTGGCAAATAAATATCAAAGAACAGATCATTTATTTAAAACTACAAAAAAGAGACGACAATGAAACAGCATTCGATGGCATTCTTTCAATCTCCACAAGGACATGACAACTGTTTGTCGCGGACAACAAAGTGATGTAATGCTACATTTTATAATAAATGATAAGACACTTGTTCTTGGCTTAGTTTTATTTTGTAACATTAAAATATATTAAAGTGCAAAACACACACAAAACTCACATACGGAGGGAGGGGTACTAGCAGACCAATCACAGCGCTTGCAGTCCATGTAGATTTGACACGCTGTGACATTTTTGGAGACGTGCATGTCAGGCTACCCCGCAGCCTGCACGTACTATGCACAACCTACAGCGTAGTTTTGACGCAGAAGTATAAATTAGCCTATACTGCGCCCTCAAGTCACCCTGGATGGTCGACAGCATCGCTAACTTCTGTAGGTGTTTAGGAGATTATATGTGTCCCTGAAAGTGGATGAGGTGTGCCTCCATGCCTGACCCACCACCTGCACCCTGTGGAGAAACCCACACTGTCCCTGTAGCTGGTCTGACTTCTAGTGGATGCAAATCTAGCCTTTGGTTGTGGAGAGCAGCTGCTCCACAGAAATCTGACTTTTTCATCAGTGCCGCTGGTCAAAGTGTGGTGTCTGATCTTGATGGGGAGTTGTTCTGGGCTTTGCCACGCCATGTGAGAGAGATGCTTGCAGCATTGAGAGGTTCAGGACTAATGATGAGTGTCTGGGAGAGTGATGGACAAATCAGCATGGCTTTCACACTGTTTCTAGGTTTCAATAGGCCAAGTGTTTAATCGAACATCTAGTTACCCATCAGCTACTGAATCCTGCACCTGCTGTCCGCAATCTCAGGGAGCTTTTCTTCAGCATGCAGGACAGTGGATTCACTAAAAATTATATACCAGATTGTGTTGTACATGAAACTTCATGAGCATAATGCAAAGTAACAAACAAATATGTCTGTGACATACAGGATGTTTTGCAACATTTAGAAATAAATTGGGAACGCCTTTTAAATTTCAATTTCAATTCATGGATTTAATTTGAATTGTGGTAGCAAATAGGATGTAGAATTGCAATTTGATTTTGAATGCAAGAAAATTTTCAAATGTTTAATTTTAAATGTCTAATAAAAAGAAAGAAAACTATAGAAATAAAAAACAAAGAAAAATATAGACAGAAAAACAAAAAATGATAGAATGATGAATAACAGCTAGATCGACAGATAAAATGATATCTAGGTTGAATAGATAGAACGACAGAAAAAAATAATGAAAAAAAAAAAAGAACAAAAGACAGACAGAAAAACATACAAACAAAAAAAGACAGAAAGAAAAAAATTAACGAATGATAAATATAACGATAGATAGAACGATAGATAGACAGAACGACAGAACAATAGATAGAACGATAGATAGAATGATAGAACGATAGATAGAATGATAGAATGATAGATAGATAGATAGATAGATAGATAGATAGATAGATAGATAGATAGATAGATAGATAGATAGATACCAAGTCAACTTCATGTTACGTGTGGCCAAATCGATTCAAACTGAACAGAGGCCACGTTTCAACTGAATTGTTGCTCAAAGCTAGTCTGTAAAGTGTGTATAGTAAGACCAATGGTCACCATTTCCATCCTCGAGACTTTAATTCGCAGGACAGTCACTTTTCATCCTTTGAATCACCACAGCTCTGCATGGCACTGAATCCTCACAGGTTGTAGCAAATTGCAATATGAGAGGCGCCAACCACGTGCCTGGTTCCTCACATGCTGACAAGAGAAAGGCAGGCAGAGGCCCAACCTGAATACAAAGCAGTTCAAGGGGGTACATTTAACATGCTAACGCTTCGCTGAGCAGGAGCTCCTCCAGGGTCACAGCTGCCATGAAATGCTGAGACAACACGGCCAGCCAGAAAATATGACAGAAGAGAGTAAATGCTGTGCAACATGATGTACATTTCTGAGGGAGCATTATAAATACCAACATCATTATATGATATTAGGATAACAGATAATCACAATTTGAATTTTAATAACTGGCCCTTTAAATTCAGCCTCCCAGCACATTAACGTCTTATATTAACAATATATTTCTCAAGTCATTCTTTTTTTTAATAAAATTAACAAGTAAGCAAGCCACTTACGCACCAGCAACACTAGCAAAAATTTAATTAATTAAAATTAATTATATTAATCTGCTGAAAGCTCTAATTTAAAAAACTTACAATAATGAATGAGCAACACCTCATAAGAGATACTTGATAGAGGATTGTGGCAGTAAATCTTACCACATGCTTGGAGACTGCTGTCTTGAGAGACCTATTTAATCTGCAATAAATTAAAGAACAGAACTGTCAAGACCTTTACCTCCTACGCAACAAGAAGCCATTGTAGAAAAACTGAAAATAGAATACTCTGAAGAAATCTGCATACAGTAAGCAGAGTAGAGTAGTAAAAATACCAAGAACAAATACAAGAGTACAGCTTTAAAAGAAAGCCTTATTTTACATGGTTTGTAGTACACTTAACAAACCAAAAATGTATATATACTGTGTGTGTGTGTATGTGTGTGTGTATGTGTGTGTGTGTGTGTATATATATATATATATATATATATATATATATATATATATATATATATATATATATATATATATATATATATATATATATATACACACACACACAAAAGCACAAGTGTTACAAGAATAGACAATACAGCATTAAAGCTTTCTTAACTCTTTCCCTGCCAGCATTTTTGAAAAAAGTTGCCAGCCACTGCCCGCGATTTTGATGATTTTCACTAAAATTTGATGGCCTCCAGTTTATTTTGCTGCATGAATATTTGAATATGCAATACACCAAAATAAAGATCAGAGCCTCTACTTTTAAATAGGATAACCTCTAGACAGCTGACTAGTAAGATAGCAACAAAATCTGACTGACATGAGAACAGGCTTTCACATTTGCAAAAAAACCTAATTGATTTTGCAGTGATCTTGATTCAGTGTATTACAATGAGCACAAGGCACTGAATATATTCGGCAGTGCAAAAGAATCTCTGCTCGTGATGAGACCACCCTTCAAATAAGAAAACAGGAAGCCCTAATTTCACAGCATGGGACTAGAGACGAGCTTTCAATATATCATTGTTGGTACAACTTTGAAGCTACTAAAATTGGTCAGCATCAAAACACTTACAACAGCAATACATGGGAAAGATGAGTGTGAGGTAATTTGCAGGGTGCTGAGAGAGATGTCGGTCTGCGTGGCAAAGGCTGAGATGAGATCTATTAGGATAGATGTTGAAAATGGCAGAAGCCTCTAGGTTCATGCTGTTATACATAATAGATGTGGAAATATAACCAAACACAGTTCATTACGATTCTGTTTCACACTTGCCTGTTAAAAAGCACATTCTACTTTATACTAGGGTTCGATATACGTTCTAAAAAAGTGAATGGTCAAATTCTCAAAAATGTAAACAGAAAGAACACACGTAAATTGTATAGAACTGCAAAAAATATTTGAATTGTTAAAATGTAAAAAAAGTGTGATTTTTAAAAACTCAATTTGAATTAAGTGAAATATATAAAAATAGATTGTGTAAACAGAGAACAATAAAGAATAAAGTGAATTATGTGAAATGTAAAAAGTACATTAAACCATCAGAGCTGTACATATTTATTTGAATAATTACTTGAAGCAATGTTTACTTGCTGTATTAATTTACCTTATTAATACTTTAATACGGTGGCCCAGTAGTGCACAACACAACACATAGGACTGATTTCCTTGTGTTGTGGTAATTTTGCTATATTGTGGACGGTTTCCATTGTGTTGTGCTAATTTTGTTGTTGCTGCTTCGTTGTGTTGTGCCTTGTTTCTGTTGTGTTGCCGCTTGTTTCCATTGTGTTGTGCTAATTCCATTGTGTTGCAGCTTCGTTGTGTTGCGTATTCTTTCTGTTGGTTGTGCTAATTCCGCTGTGTTGCGGATTCTCTCCATTGTATTGTACTAATTCTGTTGTGTTGTGACTTGTTTCCGTTGTGTTCCGGCTTGTTTCCATTGTGATGTGCTAATTCTGTTGTGTTGCAACTTGTTTCCATTGTGTTGTGCTAATTCTGTTGTGTTGCGACTTGTTTCCGTTGTGTTGCGGCTTGTTTCCATTGTGATGTGCAAATTCTGTTGTGTTGCGACTTGTTTCCGTTGTGTTGTGCTAATTCCGTTGTGTTGCAGCTCGTTTCCATTGCGTTGCGTTGTGCTAATTTAGTTATGTTGCGGCTTGTTTCTGTTGTGTTGAGATTTCGTTGTGTGGTGCACTACTGGGCCACCATACTTTTAGTTGACTAACTAAAGTACTAAAGTAGTGCTTTTTCATAATTGCAGTTTAAGTATTATGTAAAAGCCGTGCCATTTCATAAATGCTATTGAACATTGCTGTGGTCTCGATATTGGAACCTTGAGAAAATCACTTGCATTTGTATCCATGTGCTTGGTTTCTGCAAGGGAACACAGGAAGGGAAAAAACACAACAACTAAATCAATATTATTTTATGAATGATGTGTCCTGTATAATCTAAAATCCCCAGAGAGGTGAAGTGTGTGGAAAACAGCAAGCAATAAATTGAGGGCCCAAGGCCATCTGTTACAGCATCCAGGGCTCAGAGCGTGATGGCCACTGAGGCAAACATATAATTACAGAATAAATAGTGGTTCACTTGTAATGGAGAGCGGGTGAAAGTGCGTCACACCATTGCCATCCATACAGAAGTTGCTCATATCTGGCAGTGGAGTGGAGCGGAAGATATCATTTTGAATGGAGATATCTTGGCTAATTAAGGCTCAGTGAACATTATCATGCTCCAGTCTGAATATCAAAGCACTATGCATGACCAAAACTACCATGGTGAAGCACCTTGTAGTGCAAGTTTGGACATGTTGCAGCGGACCTGGTAGACCTCCCTCACCAGCATGGTGTTTTCGCTTACAGACAACACAAGGGTCATGTTTCTATTCTCAGTAAAAGCAAAAAAAAAAAAAAAAAAAAACTAATCCAACCTGCTTGATTGATTGTGCAGCATGAAGCAACTGTGAAAAGTTCTATAAAATGAAACGTAGCACTGAAGACAGTGTTATCAACACAAACATCCCACACTTTTTAGAAAAGAGAGGTGGACAAAGCCTTTCACTAAATCTTGTGTTCACTGTAAACATTAAAGCTGGGCAACAGTCAGGAAGAAAAGGCAACAAATATCAGTGAAAGAGGCCTAACATTACATTAGTGCAATGACATTATAATAGAATTAAAAAAAATAAAATGTTCTTTCAAGTCAAACATCACCACTATATGAATTGTGAGTTGTCCATTTTTACAAAACATTTACAATAATTGTATTGTATTGCTAAATGATTGTACACGAGGCCGAGAGGAAAAGAAACTGATGTATTCACAATAAAGCCGACATAAAGATAAGCAACATAGGCTACATACATATATAACAGGGGTGGCGAACGTTGGTCCTGGAGAGCCGCAGCCCTGCAGAGTTTTGCTTCAACCCTTTTTTTTTAAGTTTTAGTTTTAGTTTTAATAAGGGTTGAAGCTGAACTCTGCAGGGCTGCAGCTCTCAAGGACCAAAGTTCACCACCCCTTATATATAACATGCATATGAAGATCCCACCGTTTATTACTATATTTTGTCACTTGGCACATATAAAAAATATGCTAAAATTATTTACATCAGAAAATCATGCCTTTTTTGCTTTCTCACTCTCTCTCTCGCTCTATATATAAATCAATATATGGTTTAATGCATGTAAAGGTATAATAAGAGAGGCTTTATGAAAAATAAATGTGGAGAATAATGCCAGTATTGAGTGTTCTAAAATATGAAGTTATAGTGAACAGCTTCAATTTAAACTAATTGGTACCCTTAACCAGGGTGCGATTTGCCGGGGGGGATGGGGGGGATTCCCCCCCCCCCTCTGGTCTATGCATCTCCCCTGAATAACTTTTATCCCTAAAACCGGTAGGGAAAAAAACATCATGCAAACCCGCTCTGACATCCCGATCTGAATCAAATGATTCGCGATACACGCTTTGAAGTCCCGATCTAAATCAAATGATTCGCGATACACGCTCTGGAGCACTTCGAAACAGTGAATCATTTTGCGACGTAATGGTTTAACTGATTCAGAGTTTCAAAAAGCTCCGTTGCGTTCTTTGCTCGCTTTCTTGATGTAATTTGTTGTTTGAATAACCGTGGACATTAAATCATTACAATTAATAGGCCTACGTAGGCTTACAACGTTTTTATTAAACTGAGATCACACTAAATACAATTTCCGTCGTATTAAAAACATTTCATAAAAAATTTCAAAAGCATCCCCCCCTCTGTTTTTTTTCACAAATCGCACCCTGCCCTTAACCAAAACATCTGCAGTATTTACTGATTGAAAGCATAATCATAAAACCAAAACCAAACCATGAGAAATCTGAACCAATACACCCCCAATTATTACAGAACATCGAGTATAACCACAACACACTGTTTGGCACAGAGATGTGTGGAAAGAAGACCAAGGAAGTGCTTTTCTGTCTGAGTGCAGAATACATAATTCAACCATATGGGCGTTTGGCGGGGGTCCAGCTTAAATCTGCTCAGCATTACAGGACGGGGGTGTTTTGTGGAGGAAGGCTCTGTCTCTAAACAGTGCTGGCGGTCGCTGTAAGTCAAATCACTTTTCATGGTTGAGACTAGAGTATCAGGTGGATCAAATTGGCTATGAAATTAAAGGGACAGAGCTCTAAATAACACGCTTCCAGGTCTTTCTCTTCATTGTAGAGCGGAGAAGAATAAAACCAGGTAAACAGACAATAGAGAAACACCTCTCGGTGGATCTACAGAAGAAGGTATTTTCTGATTACATCAAACAAACAAAGGATTCCAGCTTTGCGACCTGACATGCTCTATTCTTCCTGTGGTGTCTTTCTGTATCTAATGAAGTAGCGAGCACACCAAGGGCTGCATTCAGAAGCAAAGAAAGCAACAAAAGGCAGGAGAGTGGCATCTCTGTGATTCAGGGAGAAGCCGCTATTAACATTAGCTAAGACTGATCTTTATACACCTATAAAGCTGCCTGGGAGAGCAAAACAGCCAACTAAAGCAGATGGACCCAGAAAGAGCGTTTTTTCATTAAGTCCAAAAGAGCTAAAGATTATCCCGGGCATAATGCACATGCCAGCTCTTTGTGTTTGAATAAGCATCATCTTGGTGACTGTAAAATTCTTACGCATCATTAACCAAAATCTATTAAACACGAAATGCAATGCCAATCTATTCTGTGAGTGGGATGAATCCACTGAGATTCATTCGAGAGGGTACAGATCAGATGCATCTATATACTGTAATCCCTTTACTAATGACGGCATCTCACACAGAAACACTCTCTGAAATTACTAAAGTGACGAGCATCAGACTTTGTTAGAGGCGCTAACACAGACAGCCGAGATATGGGCCCTTGGGTCGATAAAAGCCAATCTCAGGTACATCCTCAGTGAGCCTTTACTCCACTCACCTGTTTTAAGATGAAGAGAGACCTTGTTAAACAAGTTCAGGGATGAATTTCAATCTAGGCTGTTTAAAAAAATAAAAAAATAAAAACAAGGATGCTTAGTGCAATGTGAAATGGCCGATGTTTAGATCAAAAGGACAACATTTATGTTGTGTTATAAATGTTGCAAAATAAACAGCAATGAGAAGCACAGAGGCGTTTTTAAAAGTGCAGCGCTGCACTGCATTAAATGTTTTGGACATCAATTGCATTCTATTCAAGATATCTCAAAACAAATAATTTCATAAAATAAAATAAAATCAATTAAAGTGTCAGTAAATGCAATCTAATACAACCATGTAACTGCAGTTAGTCATTTTAGGATTATGTTTGCGTACATATTGTATTATTTTTTAAGCATTACACTCAAGCAAAATACTTTAAAAAAAGCCAAATCCCATGTTAAGTTGCATTCAAATTTGCAGACATTTATATGGTATGAAGTATTAAAAATATCTATGAAATTAGAGGATTGGTACCTGACATACAAAATGAAATCCGTCCTGCAATTTCTTTAAAATTTAATAAAATGTCTTAGCTTGTAATCACAAGTGACAGTGATTTGTTAATCCCGATCAGCATGGAGGAAAAAAAGAAAAGAAATAAAAAACACTGGCAAATCATTGCAGCATCCTTCAGAGTGCTTTTATATACTGCATTCGCAATCTAAAATTATTACTGCCATATTCTGCTGAATTAAAGGAATAATTATGCAATAAGGCACCAATCTTTGTTAAACACTTTTCAGTAATGTCACAGACAGTGCATACGAGATGAGAGTGCATGTCTTCAGACAGACTCTTCTCAAAATGTTTACCAAAGCAGAGGAAAAAAAACAACATTTTGGGTAGCACGCTTGGGAAATCAGCCAATATTCGATAAATATGCATGAGGACTACATGGAGAACTGGCTGAGAGTAATTCCTCTAAATCAAGCCCTCGATCTTACTGAGAGATTAGGACTCTTCTGCAACCATTTCACTGCTCCTATCTTGTCCTCAGTGACAAATATTGATGAAAAAGTTGCTGTACACAGTCTTACATGCGCTGCCGACAAAATTCATACAAGTCTTGTTTAAAATAGATATATCCGATCTGAAAACACACTTAACAAGTCCACATGCATCATGCAACAACAACAAAAAAAAAACTCAATTTAAAGCTCACATTAATCACACAATGAGTGAAGTGTAGGTTAGTACTCTTGGTGCAAGTAAACTGTCGTTTTTATTCATAAAAACCTGAGGGTTTGCTTAAATCTTTAAACCCAATGCAAGCAATATTTCTCTGAACCTAAAACTCTGATAAGTGCAATGTTGAGCCCTGAATTTCATACACAAGAACGAAAACATAAACTAGTCTAATTAAATGGCACTTCCACATAAATTACTTGAGTGATGTACTTGAATAAATATGAACCAATTAAAACAACAAAATATAGAGTGATGCTTCTCAGCTTCAGCTTTAAACTCAACCCTGCACATTCACTTTTACTTGTAATTTGATGATGATGACATACATTAAACTTATTTTCAACTGCAAATAAGCTAATGCAAGGGGAAGGGAACAATGCCGCATTTCTCACAATGAAGCCTGGTAGACACCATATTTAATTAAATATGCAAATGAAGGCAATGTCTCAATAGCTGACTTGAATCAATTCTATTTTGGTTGGAACGATAAGCAGTGTTAGTGTGAAAATGAAACAAAAACTAAATAGAATGCTCTCGTTACCAGAAATAAAAATATATATATATAAACTAACAGAACTGGGAAAAACTGAATTCAAACTAAAACACATTTTCATGAGTGCAAATCTGATCACAGAACAAAGTAATTTTTAGGTATTAGTTTTTGATACATGCTATACCATAAACTCATTACATTAAACATAAAAATTTCATTAGACTACATAAACTAAGCCTAAAATAAACAGAAAACAGAAAACATTGGGAAAGAAAACAAACAATGAGTGAAAACTAACAAAAACTGAAACAAATTGAAAATAAAAACCAAATTACAACTATATCAAGAATCGAAAACTATAATAACCCTGCCAAGAGATGTTTATTAAATATGGTATCTACCTTGACTCCATTTGGGAAGTTTGTTAGAAGGAGAATATTAACAGCTCTATGGAGTTCTCACCAGCAGTTTTCAAATGTTTATGGCGCAGTGAATGTTCTTACCTTACGACCGTCGCTGGCATGGCAGTTGACGTTTAACGGCGTGAGCAGGGCCATGAGCTTCTCTTCATTTCCGCTCCTGAAGCAAAGCAGCAGTTTTTTAAAGAACAGAGGGGAACAGTAAAAAAGAACAAACAGAGAAGATGAGGAGTGAAGGGTAAAGGAGAGATGGGGGAATAAAAGTCATAACCAAAAGAAGAGGAGCACATAAGATGATAAGCATCTATCGGTGGTTTACTTCACGGAACATGAAGTAGTAACTTACAGTGTACCTTCAATATAAATTTATCACATGCCTAGGAGTGGCACTTGCAGATACCCTATATAAAGTTTTCACTGTAATTGGAGTGAGCCATAGCTTGGAGCTCCAGCCTTGTGGCCTGCAGAGGTTTGACTCATCAGCACCTGCCAGCAACTCCTTTACATCTCACCAACAGCCCAAGTGTGACCAAGTATGACAGTGTTAGAGATACCAGACCTACGGCCAAAACCTTGTGCCATCTGGGGCCAAAGATGGGCCAGATGCCACTCTAATCAAAAGTAAGTAGCTAAACATTTATTCATATAGCACCTTTCAAAACAAAGTTACAAAGTGCTGGTGAACAATGGCAAAGGGACATATTAGCTGCAGAACAATGTAGTGGAACGTGTCGACATGTCAGCATCAAGTTTTCCATCTTTGGAAACAGTCAGGTTCTTGCAAGCATGCAAAAACAGACTTGTGTCGACTCTAGAGGCGCTTTTCTCAGGTCAAGCCTCACAAAAACAGTAAGGTTTGTGTAGTTGCTCTGGTCTCCTCTTGCCAGTAACTACAGATAACTGGCTTCAGTGAACAACACAAGATCCTTCATTTAAATGCAAACTCTGCTGCCGACATGGGAAAATAGGACTGGCTGGGAGATTACAACTGGGAAGAGAGGCTGAGAAATGGGAGGGTGTCATCAATCTTCTTGATGCGTTTGCAGATGCATCCTGGTCTTCGGGAGATTACCACTTAGAGGAAAGCAGGCCATAAGTCAAACCCGACTTTCTTGCGAATTGTTTGTCTGTCTATCGGCTTCGTCCATCTTCCATTCCGCAAGTCTCTACAAATAATTCTCAATTCATATGGTTACATGGGAGGGGGTTAACTTAATTCCACAACAATGCAGCCCCCTGTGATCGTACATGTTCCTAATGATCAGCGGAGAGAATTACAAGGCCTTTGTAGTTCCTTTCTCTCTTGATCATTAAGACAAAAAGAGTCCTGATTTGTATCCATGCTGCGGGCTGTGCCTCAAGGCAGGGGTATAAAGAGGGGGGCAAAGCCAATGGAGATGTAGACCAGAGTATGAAAAGGAACATCTTTTCTCTGTGGCAGAGGCAGTGACTGCTGGGATCACAGGAATGTCAGATGTTTCCAGGGGCAGTTTTGTTTCACCATGGCCCAAGTGTTTAGTGAAATGGAGTTTCCTTGGACAACAGGTAGCTCCCTATCTCCTTCGCATCCTCTTCCTGCGGTTTCACCTGCAGCACTCGGAAACCAATTAAAACCGAATTCACCACATGGAATAAAGCATTCTGCTGCTAAATAGAAACTCTCAAGCTTCCTCCAGGCCATCACATGTCCGTATGAAAACGCATCTACTGAGTCAGAAATCCCTGGCCTTTATGGGACCTTCTCCGACACTTAATTCACATCCATGTGCACAGACAAAAGAAAACAGTGACTATGGAAACAGTACAAGAGAACAGGATCATGGGAGAGTGGGAAATGAGACAAGGAAAGGTTGAGAAGGCATGTACTCACCTCGCAGCTTCCAGGAGTTCGTCCTTCTTGTATTCGCCTAAGTGATTACAAAAAATCATGGTGTCAGAGGCAGACAGGATGAAGGACGTACAGCAGCAGCAAGAAGCCAGAGTAACTAAGTAGCAGCGGACCGCCGGCAGCCCCACACAGACACGCTCAAACACATGTACACACAGGCATCAGTGCACTAGTGCTGCCTCGCTTTCCTCTCGTTCTCTGCCTGTCTCTCTCTTCTGGTGGTGGCGTCGCCGAGCACAACCCCTCTCGCCTGATAAATCCGTGACACTGAGCAGATTGTGGACACGGCATCGGCAGTGTCTTGGATACGACGGACGAACTGACGCATATCCCTGTTCACTCCACAAATTAAATGGCTCTCTTTCTCAGGCAGACAGACACCACACACATATATACAAACACACATACACCCCTCCCCTTGTATAGTCAGTGAGCCTGATACTTCCCCTCCACTGTCTATTTTATGTTTGTATAAGAGAAGCCGTTGCCGTGATAACACGAGATAAGGGAAAGGGGGGGAAATATGTAATAAACAAATGCCGCCCGCCCTGCTCTCTCTCCCACCCCCCCTTACCCACAATACCCGGCCTCTCAGCCAATCAGAGAGACTCAACTAATTCAGCTGTGATTCCTCCCCACCCCCACATGTGCTCTCTATCGCTCTCTCTCTCTCTCTACTGAGGCTTGTGGAGACAAGAGAAGTGAAGAATAAGGGGGGAGGATGCAAAAAGACAGGGCCAATGAGGGAGGGAGTGGAAAAAGCAGCAGAAAGGCATGTGAAAATGTTGTGGAGAGGTGGATATCATGACATATGTGCTGCATGTAGGGGTGTTTAAACAACAAAATGGCTAAAACAAAATGCTGCAAGCAGGGCTTGTTTGCCACTTTGTGGCAGTCGCAAACAAAAGGCTATGAATCACGAGTGGGAAGGATGGTAATAAAGCAGAAAACAGCATGTCTGGAAGACTCATTACATCCCCGTGTGCTCGTCAGGCCATCAGTTGTGTGTTTTCACTGAGAGGGCGGCCAACCTCCGAGCCTGACGACCCCCCTGCTGAGAGATCCAAATGGAGCGTGGTGCAAAACACAAAAACACGTATAGGGTCTTCAATTATGTTTTTGCCAATAGTAGACCATAAAATTTTATTTTGCATAGTTTTTATAAACAATATATATTTACAATGGGATTATTTAGCGTTTCCGTATTATTGCCGAACTGATTTGTTGGCATTTCAACTAAGGATCCTGTTCACACTTGTTTTTAAATTTATGCATTATATACTGTCTCTCTGTAAAACAAACACACAAACAATAATAATACATAATAATTATACTATTCATATATTTGTTTTTGTTTTTTTGTTTTTTTTGGCAGTTTTGCCTTTATTATGACAGGACAGTTCAGAACTGACATGTGTATAGAGAAACCCTAAAGGGAATAAATACAAGATGGGAGGAAAATATATATTTCAATAGCCTACTTTCGCAGTTATATTATTTTGTAATTAAACTGTATACAAAATTGTGGGGATCAGGGAGCCGCTATTATGCCTGGCATTGAAACGGCTTTTGAATGCACGATTGCTTTTTAGTTTCACTTTCGAGATTCGCGATCGCACACACGCTATTTATACTATGGAGCGGCAGTACTTACTACTTAGCACACATTTTACAAGATTAAAGGCGGGCGTACACGGTGCGAATTCAGATGGTCGGAAGATCGTATGTCCACGCACACGTCACGAGTGAGTTTATCTAAAAATCGTACATATTTTTGAGAAAAATAGTAAAGAAATAAAATCTATGCCTTTTGTTTAAACCATGAGTGGCACTTACAATAAGGTTAAATTCAATTACATTAGTTAACCCCAAATATTATTTAAAAACCATTTACTGTATTTTTAATGATGGAATGTTTATTTCCACATATACATCATTTTAATTTTATAATAATATATAATTAAGGAACAGGCATTAACAATAATCAACACTAATTTTAAGAATTACTATTATCTTAGGTTGATTAGTTCACAATACCTAATGCATCAACTAACAAAACATTAACAAGTTGCGCAAACCACTTAAATCAGAAAGGATTTTAATAGCTTGACTTTAATGCATGCATAGACCATGCATGCAATATTGCATTTCCTAATAAAATTATTGATCACTAGTGAGTAACTGTTTTATTTAATTAAGAAAGTTAAATTTTTAATGCATTTGGTGCTTGGCATGTGTTAATTCTCGACTGCATGCACATATATAATGGGGTTTTTCACCCCAGATAAACAGTTCTATAGACCTTTTGGTGTCTGACTGTTGATTGGCGCAAACCAGGAGAAACTAAACGAGCCGAGTTATAGAGCGTGTTTAATGGATATCATAAATTTCACTGTGTTACATCTAAAGCACGCCATGAGAGATGGAAACTGCTACGTTTGTAGACGGCAAAATGAACCAGGAGTGAAATCTTGTCACGTCCAGGTCTGGTATTCTGAGAGTTTTTCCTGCTTAGTCGGTATTAAACCACCGAATGTCCCCGGGACAAATCACCTCCAGAACGCTAAGTGACATTATTGACAGGAAGGAGAGCTTTAAGGAAAAAAGAAAGAGAGAGAGAGAGAGAGAGAAAGAAGAAAACACCACAGATGGTGAGGCAGAAAATATCACGACTTCAGAGACTATTAACGAGCTGCCTGCCAAGTTTAGCAATCTTTCATAACAGCATCAGAGAGACTATTAGTCTAGTCATACTGTTACAGTCAGATGTCAGATGCTCTCTCTGTATGAAAAAGATGCTTGTTTACCCAAACGCTAAAAAGAAGCATTTAACAATATAAAAACGATCTAGATTTATACATTAACTGTGGTACATGTGAGTAGTGCAAAACTCACCCGCAGTGAAGTGTCCTGAATTGTTGCTAGGTAGTTGCTAATGTGTTCAGAGTTGTTGCTAGGAATTTACTGGGCAGTTGCTAACTGCTCCAAGCCTATGAACTTTCTAAAATATTCTGATATCTATGTATGAGATATGCTGTGGTATCAAACACTCACTTTTATAAACCAACCCTGACTCAGATTCTAAGCCAAATATGAGGGATTTCAATATTAAGGATGTGCAGAGCTGAGAGAGGCAGCAACAATCCAGCACGTATAACACCAGAGGAAGCTCCACTTTGAACACTCATTTTGAGAACGATTTTTGTCTGGGGTCCCAGAGACACCAATGTTATACAAGTATATAATAATAGGAGTAATTTTTAAATTAACGTCATATGTTCCTTTCAGGCTGCTTTAATATGATCTAATCGAAAACTAACAGTCAAATATTATTGAAATGCTATGCCTTTGTTTTACCACACAGTATACATGCTTTTTTTTATTAGCAAAGATATATATAATTGATTAAAAGAGTCAGTGAAGACATTTTACATTGTTACAAAAAATATTTTTCAAATAAGTGCTGTTCTTTTGAACTTTCCATTTAAAGAATCCTGATCAAATATTAAAAAGGACAAATGTTTCCAACATTAATAATAATAAGGTAAAATGTTTCTCCAGCACAAAATCAGCATATTAGAATTATTTCTGATTAACCATGTGACATTGAAGTCTGAAGTAATGGCTGCTAAAAATTAAATAATAACATTTTAAAATGCATGTGTCCCTGGGCCACAAAACCAGTCACAACTAGCTAGGGCTGGACCAGAATAATTCATTATTCAAATATTCATTCGGTGGGTTGCCATTCGATTTTCAATTTAGAAATTTTAATTAAAATTTTTGTATTTTTTTTTTAACACCTGGGATCCCCCACGAAACGGTTCTCATTTGCTCTTGAATATAGCCGCTTTTTTACTATTGGGCCGAACAGTTCTAAGAACTGTCAGGTACGGTTATAGTTGTATTTCCACGTGAGCCTGTTACAGTGCAGCATGACTACGTACCGTTCTAGACCGGGAATTCTTGGCACGGTTAGACATTCTCGGTGCTGTTAGAGTGCATGTGTGTGACGTTGCCACTCTGTTGCATGGCTACCAGTTTCTCCGTAGCTGGCTAAATAAGCGAAAGCATACTATTTGATCAAACAGCAAAGTAAACGGCTACGCTATGTTCAATATAAAAAAGAAAAAATGTCTGAGACAGTTTGGTCTGTGGAGGAAACATTGGCGCTTATTGATATTACACCCGTCGTCGCCTTCTGTTTATTTTATTTTTCACGTCAAAAGTTATGTCTTTTTTTCTATTATTGAACGAAGTAACTATCAGATAAAAAAGGAGTCCCAAAAACAGAAATATCTGTATGTGTCTAAATAAAAAATTATCTGTAGGGTATTTTGAGGTAAAACTTCACATACACACTCTGGGGACATCAGAGACTAATTTTACATCTTGTAAAAAGGGGCATAATAGGTCACCTTTAATTTTTGATTAGTAATATGCATCGCTAAGAACTTTATTTGGACAACTTTAAGTTGCACCCTCAGATTCCAGATTTTCAAATAGTTGTATCTCAGCCAAATATTGCCCTATAACAAACCATACATGAATGGAAAGCTTATTTATTCAGCTTTCAGGTAATGCACAGGCCTAGGTGATGTATTTCAATTTCCTTTGTTTTGTGATCCAGGGTCACATATTGGGGGGGGGGGGAATCTAATAGAAAAAAAGTAAACTGCAATAATATTTCACAATATGTTACTGTTCTTCTGCATTAACAAACAAATACATTTCTTGGTGAGGATAAAGGACTTCAAATAACTAAAATAGCTAAATAAATAAAACAAACAGAAAAAAGAAAAAGAAAAAAATATTTCCCCGACTCCAAACTTTCAAATGGTGTAAATAACATAAAATTTTATAAAGAGGACTAAAATGTGTTATGAAGTTTAACATTGTATTCATAATCAGTCTGTGCTCATGATTACTTGAAGTAATAAAGTACCAAACAAATATTTAATATATATATATATATATATATATATATATATATATATATAATGTATGTGTGTGTGTGTGTGTGTGTGTGATGTATTTAGTGTGTGTGTGTGTGTGTGTGTGTGTGTGTGTGTGTGTGTGTGTGTGTGTGTGTGTGTGTGTGTGTGTGTGCCTGTGTGTGTTTTCAACCACAAACTGCAAATTTAATACAAATACAAATTGAAAAAAAGAGAATGCTCTTGATTAATACAATGAAAAACAGCATATGGTTCATGTAAAATTCATTGAAGAATCTATCTGTTGTATCTCTACTAGTCTATCCCTTCAGGATGTGCACAAATGATCATTTCCTCCCTCTTCAAACACTGCCACTGAAGCAAGGCCTAATCGCCTCTCTGACTGAACCGTGAGTACATTGGTTGCTTGAATTTCTGTTTATTTTTTGTGTAGGTGGGTGCAAGAGCAACAACTCAAAGTAAACATGTGCAGCCTGAGGACAAATGACCTGCCTTTGATTTCTGGGCCGACACACTAATAAAGTGCACTTGGCAAAGTGATAGAGTGCACTTCAGTCTCTTGCTGTGAAGGGAGTTGTGTGCGTGGTGCACGACTGCGAGTGAGGAAAGGTTAGTGGGAGTTGGCATGTGTGGTCAGGGCGACTGGACCCCTGCCTAGCTGACTCAAAGAAAGAGGATTTAACAGGACAGGTAGGTGGTGTTGCATCGTAAAGGTGCTCTCCTCGTAAGCCTACGGCTCCTTGACAAACACACTTTTGCTGAGATATGATGGGATATGAAGGACAAATCCTGTTTGCTGCACCACACAATTTTCTTTCTGGAGCCAAAATAAACATTGGGAGATTAGCTTAATTTCCTCTTCCTACACAGTGTTCGTCAGGACACGTGTTTCGTAACACTGAGGAGTCTTAAAAGCTCCTTATTCGTTTTCTTTTTTTTTCGTAAGAAAATCAGTGTTAAATGATTATCTGAATGTTTCTGTGACACTTTTAGCAGTTATATGCAAGACATTTTTACATTTAGTCATTTTGCAGACTCTTTTATCCAAACCGACTTACAAATGAGGACAGTAGAAACAATCAAACCAACAAAAGAGCGATAATATGTAAGGGCTGTGACAAGTCCCGGTTAGTCTAACTAATTAAAATAATCAAATATATATATATATATTAATAAAAATAAAACAAGTAGAATATATATATATTATATATATATATATAAACAAGTAGATAGAATAGAAAAGGAATAGAAAATGCTAGTGTCAGAGGGTCAATTTCTTTTATAATAAATAAAAAGAAAAGTAGATAGGATAGAATAGAAAAAGAATAGAAAAGGCTAGTATTAGAGGGTCAAGATTTTTAATAATTAAAGAAAAGTAGCAGATAGACTAGAAATAGAAAAGAGAGTGCAAGTGTTAGAGAAAAAAATATATACCTCACTTTATAGGGTCTTTAGGATATAACTTCTGCACAAAACTTTCTATTTCTATAAGATTCAGTTCAGATGTGCCATATGCAGTGATCTAAAATGCAACCACTTTTCTGAGATATTTGCAACCACAAATACGAGCTAAATTCACTTCTGCTGTATTAATCCATGAAATTAATTCCACCCATTTAATTATTCAAAGGCGACAGTGAACGAGCCACTGAACTAACACGTTTGTATAAACATACTGTCAGACAAAGATGTGGCTGTGATACATTTTTTTGTTTTGTTTTTTGCACATAATCTGCATATATTTTTCTTCATTCATCTCATTCTAACTAGCTTTTCAGCTGTAAAAACTTGAGAGATTTACGTTTTTACAAAGTGGCAAATTTTACGGCAGGAGTGGCCTTATGGGTAATGTTTGTGTCACTCTGCAACCCATTAAAAGGCTTAATGCTTCATTTCAACTGAAGGGAAAGAGAGAGAGAATGGAAAAAGATATCTCAGGCAGCACAATTAACTAAATAAATCTCATTTATAACAAATATAAACTAAATATATAGCCGAAATATCATCCATTCCATGAGCGTCTACACTGCACGCCGCGATAAGCACCCACAGCCTCGCACTAACCAGCAAACTCCCATTAACTGGCAAATGCGCAGCTCATTCCCAAAGCTGATTGAGGAAATAAACCATATTGAGAGGAGCTGCAATGTTCACCTTCTGTTAATATAACTCATGAGTCACAACTCCAGGCAAGAAAGACCCAAGTGCACTACCACACAGCCGAAAGCAAAAGACTGATGATGCTTCTGACAAGACCTGCAGCTCAAATGATTGCTATGTGGGCTGCAATTTATATAAACATGGTGAAAAAACCCTTTCTGCTTTGGATCAGTGACTCCAAATGGAAAGTTCTTGGGACTAGGCATTAAAAGATCAGAGTCCTGAGACATGGTCACAGTTTACTGACGGCAAAGTGGATCCCTTCTGCCAAACGGAGCACTGGGAATTGGAACCTAAGCCATGGAAAACAATCCAGCTGAGCCCTTGCCTCTCCTCTGGCTACACCGGAGAATTTACCTGTCAGTCAAAACCTTGGCAAACCCTGAATGAGCCATTAAAGAGAAAAATGTTTTAGGGTTTGAGCCGTAAGGTATCACTTCCATTCAGTCAGGACACTCATTTCAAATCCTCAATACCAGAAAGCAATTAAATATAACCATAATTCAAAATATTGCTTTTTCAGTAGTCTATGTCTTACTAAAGAAAATAAGCAGCACAGAAGCTAATAAGCAAACCACAGAAAGTGTTTTTCAGTCATCAAGAGCCTTAAAGGATTCTTCTAGTGGGTCATGTACTGATCTTAAATAGTTTTTTCCCCATATTGCGATATCAGTTGTTCCCTGTGTGGTTTGCTAAGCAATAGATGTCAATGTTGGTCGATGCATAGCAACTGAGGCGTATCAAAGTCCATTTAGAGCAAGTCAGTTCACTTGGTGGCCATGTTGGTAGCACACTCATTCTGCTATTTTCTATCCAGGCATACAAATACACCTCCTACTTAAATATAGATGAATGAGAAAGGTCATATTTCAATAAATACAGCAAAAAAATCCATCAACAACAATTAAATATAGCTCTTGCATCTCAAATGATGCATAAAAAAAATACCAAAACATATATAAATATAAAACAACAATAAAATATAAATATGTTATCTCATATAATAATAAAAATATAATTAAAATATTTTCGGAAGAAATTAACACTTATTCAGTAAGGATGCACTGAATTAATAAAAAAGTGACAGTAAATACCATTTTAAATAAATGCTCTCCTTTAGAACATTCTATTCATCAAAAATCCCGAAAAATTAAGCCACACTACTAAGCACAGTGGTTTTCAACATTAACAATAATAATAGTAATAAGGAATGTTGCTTGAGCTCCAAATCAACATATTAAATCAACATATGATTTCTGAAGGATTACGTGATACTTAATGCCTGCTGAAAATTCGGCTTTGCCAACACAGGAACAAATTAGAATTTCAAATATTGTAATTGGAAAACAGTTTTTTTTTTTAATGGAATAATATTCACAATATTATTGCTTTTAGTACTGTATTTTTGATGCGGCCTTGGTGAGCATAAAATAATTATTTTAAAATCATTTTAAAAATCTTACCTAAATATAAATGATTTTAACAACATTTACTCAAAATCTACTACAAAAGTTCAATACTAGAATATGTGCATTATGCATTACTCCTTGGCAATTCCGTTGGTAGATTTCCGAACGGACACAAGGGAGAGCTAACATGGCTGTTAATTAGACAATATCGCTCTATCACTGCTGGTTACCCACCGCAGGAACTGCCATTTCACAGCAAGTCAACAATTAGAGATATCTGTCTACACTAGCAAAAGTCTCTAGATCCAATGTTATGACTATGTCATTGCATCACTGCCAAAAATTCAACCCGGCCAATCATAAGAATCTAAAGCTCTCAAGAGAGCTCAAACAACAGAGTAAATCAGGACATGCTGCGGCCCCCACTCTTCTTCAGCTGTTTTATCCTGCATCTGGAGAGTTTGATAACTAAGCTCATTATTTCTGTTTCTCTTTTCCCCATGTCTTCTGTATTTCTGCCTACCATCTTATTACAGGCAGGCCGGGCAGCCGTTCAGCCATGTGTAAAACCAGGCAATTACAGCTCGGTGATAATAGCGACCAAGGGCAACAGATAGCCTGGGAAGATGAATCACTTTCTTCTCCATCATGGGACAGGAAAACATCAGCTAGACCAATTGGCAAAACGTCTGATCTCCCAATGATTTTCATTGTCTGGTTTTCTGAGCCATTATCAGTGTGGACTGATTTGTCATTTCAGGAAAGACGCTGCCCCCATCTCCCACAAACGAAAGGGAAACGGATAGGTGACAGCCAACACTGCGCAGTGGAATTTGCATGTTCTCATGGTAACCCTTCTGAGTAATGCTCTGGTGAATAAAGACAAATGAAAACTCGGGAGGGAGGATCTCAGGGCTGCGAGAATTCATCAGGGAGCCGATCGAAAGGCAGCACACCACTGTAATCAATGAGCTGTCAGGGATGGAGGGCAGGCTTGTCACAGAGGAGAACAAAGTGATGGAGCTCGTGCTGGGCCATGAGCATCCTACAGTTAGTGAAAATGGGTGGCCTTTAAAATATATCCAGTTGGAAAGTCCATTAGACAGTTTATTTACAGTCCCTTTCGAATGACACCTTCACATGGAGGTAAAAATAAAAAAATAAAAACTATTGAACTTTGGCCAAAACATTACACCTATTGGGGATTCTACTTGACTTTTGTTTGTGGGGGTGGGGCTTTCCAAGGATAGATCATCAAAAAATTAAACTGCTGTCACCTATTGCTCATCCTCATGTCATTCCAACACCGTTCGTTAAATTATTCATAAAGATTATTGTAGTGAAACACGAGATACCTGTCCCTTCATTTTTGTTCTCATGCGTCAATCAAGTAAGACTGAGCTTCCATCTTTACCATATTTGATAAGCTTTACGTATATATGTTTATATATTAAATCTGTCAGAACACTTGGATTAAACTGCCCAATTCTTGATTGGGAGAGATTGGCTATTGTCACTATGACTAGTGGTCGACCGATATTGTTTTTGGTTTTTTTGACAGCCGATATCTTGGAAAACAGGGTGGCCGATGGCCGATATAAAGCTGATATAATTTTATTTATTTTATTTAATATTTAAGAAATTTTAAATAATTTGAAAATGGATTAAAAAAATAAACGTGTAAAATAAACATGCTTATACTGTAAATAACAGTGTATTTTTCACAAATAAACAAATATTTAATAAAAATATAATTAAAAAGGAAATAAACACTGTAGCCAACAGGGCACCCAAAATTCTGGGAAGTTTGTGTACATTGGGAATCAATTTTTTTTTCAAATAAAGCCACGGTAACACTCATTTTACCAAAAAAAGTAAAAAACAAAAAAAGTCAAATATCGGCCAATATACCGGCCTTGGCGATATATCAGTCGACCACTATGACTGTCGCGTCAGCACCAAGCTTCGACGCTCCATGTGGATGTACTGTTATGGGTTTGGAATGACACGAGGGCGAGTAAATGACAGAATTTTTAATTTTGGGTGATCAAACTTTTAGAAAAGATAGAGGAGAGACTGTATCAGTGTCAGACTCGAATCTGCATTTGGCCACATGAGCAGCAAAAGGCTGCATAATAACCACTGCACCACAGCTCCATACAAGATGTTTAAAACAAAATACAGACAAATAAACGGTTTAGTCATTTCTGAGCATCTAAGACCCTGAATCATCTGAACATAGGGTTTTACACATTTCTGGTTCTGAAACCCAGTTAAATCTCATGATAGCGGGTTGAATATATCAAATAAAGTGTTTCAAGCTTCTTTTTTTCACTATGATTGTGGGACGTGGGAGTTTCCTGATGCCCTACACAGTCACAGATGTATCTGCTCCACTTCTGGTGTGTAATATACTTTCGCTGTGGGCATGCAAAAGGGATTATGTTCCTGCCGCAATAAGAGGTTTATCCTCCTCATACTGAGTATAAGAAAGGACTTAGTGAAAAACCCAACAAATGAGGAATAAAGCGAAAGGAGAGGGTGGAAGGAAGGTGCAGAAAATCTTCCTTAATAAAATGGGTCATTAAAAGAAACACACCACACCAACATCATGACGTTGCCTTTGACTTTCAATAGATCTCCCTGAAAAAATGTGCAAACGATACTTCAAAGATCATTTGCTGGAGACAAACTGAAAGGCGAAAGTGAGCAGTGACCTTTTCTGCTTAAAGCCCTACACTGCCATTTCCATTCAAATCCGACTTTCTCGTCATTTGCACGGCCCCCGCTTCTTCTTCTGACGGGTTTTAGCTTGTTTACTGCTGACAGCTTTGTGTGCCGGTGTACGAAGGCGATCTGGCCCTGACACCGCAGGCATCCTGAGCTGTGTGCACAGAGGACCCATTTAATGTTTCTGGCTTTAAGGAGCCTCCCTGCATAAGCCCGGCCGGCTATATGCACTACGCTGCTTGCTAATCTGTTCGTTGCTCCTCAGAACTGTCAGGGAAGCCAACAGCACCTGCCCGGAAACAGGCAGCTTTCCCAGGACGGCCAATACGTGTCCGGCACCCTCAAATACGCCGTAGCTCCTGCCGCAGACTCTGGGTGTATGTGTGTCTGAGGCGAGCATGAGCGCGAGCCGAAGAAACTGAACCAGCACCTCCCTCTGGGAGCTAATCATAATAACAATGTGAACACTTACTGGGCTATGACTTCCTTAAGAGATGCCATTTGTATGCAGGGCTACAGACGTCTCATTTAAGGCTTTGAATTTAAGGCCTCAATCATTGAATTACACACGAGCAAGGAAGCAAATTATGGTCTGAACATCTGTGCATCATCATTACATCTGTAGCCACTGGTATGACACCATCCTAACAGATTTTGCTGAAAAAAGCACTAAAGAGTCTGACTACGGGAACCAGCAGGATGAAATCTGTGAGACTTTTGTTTTGTCAGCCTGAAATTTGTCCAAAAGCTCACGCTGAGTCTTGCCCACAGGGGGGCAGTGTGAGTCCCACGACGCAAGTCTCTGCCTCACTAACGCTCTTTAATTCTCTCATTTTACATAGACACGAAGGGGCAAAAACACACAGCGTTCCCATTGGTTCTTTCTGCAAACACTACAAGAACCTGATTTCAGATCACTGGGTAATTAGCTGCTAGAACTCGGGAAGGCTTTTAATGAAAAACAAAGTTTGTGCAACATCACAGTCTGCCAGTAAACTCTGTTTTCCTTATGTAAGATAAGAAATACTGCAGTATGTGAGTTACGGTAATGTGAACTGGCAAGTCTGGGCTCTTTATGTTACTGATATCCTCGTGAAATCTATAACTGACCTCGGCTAATCTGGACATCAAATGAGATCTGCGCTACACAAGCATGTACTGTCAGGATCAATAAGATGTTGCACGTATATAAGCTTAAACTGGACTAATCTAGCAGGAATCTGCAATGAGAGGAAGATAAAAGACAGCAGTGCAACAAATCCAGGTAAAAGAAGCAAATCTGAAATGTGGAAAATAGGAGTGGAAATCGTTAGGCACCTCAAGGCATGTCAATTTTTCCAGCAACAGCAGAGAGGCGGTTCTGCATAAAATCTGTACTAAAATACTATATGTCTGCACTGACTTACCAATAAACACGTGTTTCTTCAACTTTGGGCATTTTTTTGTCTCAGAGTGGATTGTTATTATTTTCTATAAAGTTTACAATAAAATTGTCTTGGAAACATTTTACTATGCATTCATTGTTCATTTTTATTAACCTTTTTTTATTTACGTTCTTCTATGTATGTAAAGACTGATATAATGCTGTCAAGAGTTTAAAAAAAAAAAAAGTCAATCACAAGAATATAATATATATATAGCATTTATACATAAAAATATAAACTATAAATTTACATTTTTATGCATAATTTCCAATCAAGATGTAATTCTCAAATTATGAAAATATTGCAAAAAATGAAGAGAAAGCTCAAAAGAACATAGAATTAAAAATTAATTATAAAATTAAAAAATCTAATTGATTTCTATTATAGCTGATTCTCAGAGTGTGTTTAAAAAGAGAGCTAAGTCTAAAGGTCACAGGTCTAAAAGTCTCCAAAGGTAAATAAACACCCAGAAATAAGTTTAATAACCTAGCATCAGAGGTGGCTGTTTAAATGATCCATTTTAAAATTATAAAAAAATTGTTGTTATGAATTTGCAGATTTGATACAAAACCAGCTGAGAGTCACAAAGCTTCACAGATCAGTTCTGTGGATCGACTCTTCTCCTACATCTTGCAAAAAAGATGTCGCTGCAGTTCTCTTGCAGACTTCCGCTAGAATATAAAGGTAGACCATGAACAAATCTTTGCCTGCTTGATGACAAAATCTTAATGGGAATAGTAAAATGGCAACTTTGAGACTTATTACACACCAGTTTATATATATATATATATATATATATATATATATATATATATATATATATATATATATATATATATATATATATATATATATATATATATATATATATATATATAAATAAAAATAAAAACACATGGGTAAAAATATAATAATTATAACAATAAATAATTATATCATGTGATGCTGCACTTCACAATCTTTATTTGCATGTGCTTTAAAGCCTTGCCGGTTAAACATTTCATTCACATGCAGTTATGACATGCACTTTATCTAAGCATGTATACATTTTTCTGAGCATGTACACAACTAAAAAGCCTGTCAAACAGCGTTTGATTAATAGACTGTTATCTTGCACATTTAATTGCACTAATTCTGTCAAAAACACACATGGTTTACATATAAACACTGTTTGTTATATCTAAAGTTAAAGTTAACAGTTGAGAGAAAAACTTTGTGCCAGTATATTAGATGCGTCTTAAAGTGACAGTAGACTAAAGTACTATAAAGTACAAGTACTAATCATGCTGCCACTTGTAATTAAAGGGATAGTTCACACTAAAATTTTAATTCTGTCATTATTTAATCACTCTCATGTTGTCCCAAACCTGTATTAATATATTATGAAAAATGTGGGTAACCAAACAGTTGTTGGTCCCCGCTAACTTTAATAGTAGGAAAAAAACTTTGAGACTTATTACACACCAGTTTGGCCCAGTAAGACAGAGGGGCTGATTACACTGATTTAACAGCCCAGTGTCCAGTGAAGAGGATTGATCAGCTTTATATGCCCACAAGCAAGCTCTGACCATTAAGCTAAGTAATTAATTGAAGCTAATGTTGCCTCAGATATCCCTCTTTGTAAAATGGCTCTGTGAACTCCCATTATCGAAGCTCCTCTGGGTGCTTTATCAGCAAAAATTAATGAGTTTTCCTCTTTTTTCCCTAAAGAGAGCCACAGGAAATGTGTTTTTTATCAAAGAAAATCTAACAGCTGTAAAACACTAGAGGAAAAAAAAAAATGGTGTAAATGGAGCTGGGAGAGTATATTCAGACATGATCAGAGTAGGTGAGAATCGACAGAACATCACGCTAAATACTACCAACATGCATTCTCACGTTACATTAATGAATGTGTCAGACGCTTTTATCCAAAGCATCTTCAGAGTATACTTTTAGTAAATGTGCTTCCTGGGAATCGAACCCACAACCTTAGTGTTTTCAGTGTCTTGCTTTACCCGTTGAGCTATAAAATTCCAATTTTCATTTTAGCTAAGATCCTCACTAGGGGTTGAATAAAATTCAGATCAATGATAGTTTAAATGTTCGGGTCTTTGCACAAAGCATCCAAGTATAATGAAAGCGAGTGGCTGTAAGCAGTATCCTGTTGAGCTGCATACAAAACAAGGTCTTTGCATTGTGTTTAGAGCATTGATGAGGGGAAAGGTGTTGAAGAAAAATTATAAATTTGGATTTCAGTCCACGTAAGGAGCTTTGTTGCTGGGCTTCTGGAGCTCTGTATACTGCAGACAGGAGTGGATAATTCAGGAGAGCATTAATTATTCAGAGATAAACAGAGAATCCCTTGATCTAAAGCTCCACAGGTGGGCTGAAAAAAGATCTCACGCTGGTTCTTGAGCTCCTGGGTAAAAATGGCCCCAGATCAATGAGATATGTCTCAGTCTGTGACACACACCAAATTCCTAAGTTACAAAAATTTCAGTTGATGGAACTCCCTCAAATCTGTGTCTAGTCACCAGTGCCTAGGGTTCTAGAACCATTTCAAATGATTCAGAACAGTTCCTGCCTGCTTTCGGAAATCAATGATATTTATGACTTTCAGTTACAACAGTCTGTGAAGGTGAATTCCTTTTCCGATACAGATGAAACTTACTAAAATACTCCGGGGCAACGAGCCACAACTGAATCTAAACTATGACCTTTGTTGTTCAATTTACGAATGAATGACTCTTACTAATTTATCTTTCACATCTGATATACTTCAAGAATCTCATTCAGATTTTAAACAACTTGAAAGTGAGTAAATCATGACAGAAAGTTAATTTTTGGGTGAACTATGAAATGAAGTACCATCCAAACACTAAAAGTTGTGAACTTCAGATTCTGTGCTCCAGACAGGTCAAAGGTTACAACTTGACCTAGAGGTTCACGATTTACAATTCTTAATATAACCAAACACAACCTGAAAGGTCTTTGCAGCAGACATACGCAGAGGATAAAAGGGATTATCTGACCCACCCAGCAGGGCACAAGCTATGGATCAATTGCTAGATCTAATTGACTGGGAAGAGACTGCCTGCCTGCAATGAAAAAGTAAATCTTATAAATAAAACTGCAGCCAGTTTTATTTTCCTGCTTAAATCCTGGCAGGGGAGAGGCAGGATATTATGCTGAATAGATTAAGCAAACAACCCCTCTTTACTCTGGTGCTGAGAGCTTTTCAAGATGTTTGCACTACAGATTTTTTATCATAGGGCTCTTAAAACAGCTAGAGAAATTTTCAATTCACTTTGGGAAAAATATGTTCATAATAATATGATAGAAAACTCAGGCGAAAGAGGAGCCCTAAAATTCAAAGCAAGCCTGGGAATATCTAAAAGAAAAACAATCAAACAGGATTTATCTTGGATTTTAGAACCGAAATTGAAAAAAGCAGGATGGAGTTGAAAGCATATCGGTGAGAAGATAAACAAAGGAATTTATTCTGCTCGCTCTCTCAAAAAGCAAAGAAATACCCCATCTTTTCATACATTTAAATTCCGTAAGATTGGGCAGCATGACCAAAACAGCAAACAAGCACAATATAGTTATTCTGCTGGAAATTCAACCCAAAAATGTATTATATATTACATAATCGTGTGGTAAATTAATGCCCATTTCTAATACAGCATCTCAATTTTATTATTTTTGGAACTTGGAGGCAAACCAAAAGGTACGATTATTCACAACAAATGAATAAGTCTGGCATCAGTACAAAAACAGCTTCACGTTATATAACACTCGAGTTAAAAACAAAAGACTGAAAACAGCAGCTGAATGAGCGGTCATAAAGTACTGGTTGGGACATTTCTGCGAATGCAATGCACCACCGTCATCTCACCCAGCCCTACCTGGTGATCATCAGCAGAGCAGTGGAGCAAAGACGATGCTCTGACAAGCTGTAAAAATGGCCGAGGTTGTTTATGTGATGCCAAGAAGCAGTTCAAACCAGCCATGAGGCCCAGCCATATGTCCTCTCCAAGTTGAGACCAGGCCGGACGTCAAGACATCACGTAAAGAACCAGAAGGTTCTCAAAGACAAAGTAAAGCAGTGGTGCAGAACTAGGCCTATTTCTGCCTTATTGTGTTCTGCATTCATACTCCGGATCCTGAGTAATGAGCAGTCAAGCTGTCTGCTGTGAGATAGGTGGACAGATAATTATGTGACAGTGCATCTATCCCTCTGTTGTACAGGGAGGGGAATTGACATGAAATACTTCTGGGAAGTTGACAAATACTGCAGTGTGACATGATATACAACATCATTTAAACAGCATTTTGTAATTCTATAATACAGCCTTTATGGACTCCTATTATTTGAACGCTTACATGAATTAGTTGTACTTTTTGAATTAGTTGCATCAGTTAACTGGTAAAAGTAAATATATCAGAATATATTAAAACTCAAGATAAGCACGTCTATAATATTTTCACCCAAAACATGTTGGTAAAGTTTGTATGCATCTACAATACCATTCAAAAGTTTAAGGTCAGTACATTTGTATTAAAACTGGTCAAAAATAAGATAGTAAAGACATTTATAATTCTACAAAAGAATTAAATTTCAAATTAATGCTGATCCCTCAAATTTTCTATTCATTAAAGACAAGAAAAAATCCTGAAAAAAAAATATTTATAAAAATCATGGTTTTTACTAAAATATTAAGCAGTGCAAATATTTTTAACACTGATAATAAAAATAAGATTATTTTTCATTATTTTTTCACCCTGAAGACTGGAGTAATGATGCTGAGAATTCAGCTTTGCCATCACAGGAATAAATTACATTTTTAAATATATTAAAATAGGAAAAAATACATATTTTATTTTGTAAATACGCCTATATTTCACAAGTTTACTTTTTCATACTTTATGTTTGATCAACTAAAAGCATGCCTAGTGACCATAAGAGACTTCTTTCAAAAACGATAAGATGATCTTACGCATCCAAAAACTTTAAACACGATATTCCGAAAGGATTTAAAATAATATTTAGAATAATAATAACAATCATATAATACTTCACTTTAGTGAACTAAAGCTTCGACAGTAAACCTAAGGTTAGGCAAAAACAATGGTTCCTTGATGTAATTAATTTGAATTAATATATTAAATGCAACTAAACAGCAAAAGCCAAATGAAAATGATCTTTAAATAACTGAACTAATCTATAAAGAACTGCGTGGTTTCCAAAGGGGGAGAGATTTTAGAGAGAATGCAGTCAGCCCGATAGAACACACAGATCCAAAGACACGTCAATAACCCGACTGATCTGGGACTACCGGCACTTCATTAAACTTGCTATAATGTGATTTAACCTCACTTTCTTGGTGCTGAAGGTCAGAAGCATTAGTTTCGGCCCGGGCAAGATTAAAAACGACTATACATTTACACAACTGATTCTGTGTAATCCTATAGACTGTAAAGAATGACTGCATATGATGATGGCTGATAGATAAAACTAGTGCTTTTTTACAGATACATTTAAAACCCAGGTTGGGCATTATGATACAATAAAAAGAGACAACAGTTGGATCTGTCATAGCTTAAGAATGCTAATTTATTTAAATGTATGCATACCCACATATTCACCTAAGGTAACACACATGATGAAAAAAAATCTGTGCTGCCATTCAAATTAGACTGAAAAAATTGTGCTATTAATTGGTTTAAACTCATCTGGGGGAAAAATCGGCAAGACTATAAAATTCATAATTTTTTCTATTGGATTAAGAAAGTAAACAAGTAAAAAGACTTTGTTTGGCTGGCAAATATCCTACTCCTTCCTTAGTCCTAAAATATTTAATATGACACACAAGGGTTTTCCGGTTATGTTTACACTGGGTTTTCAAAGATCGTCTAGGGCATGGGTGCGCTGCTATAAGACAAATATTCTCCCACTCACTTGAAAAACATTCACTTTTTAAAGCAGACCATGAATGTAATTCTGCAGAAGATTTCAAAGGCAAAATATTTTTCATTCTTTTTCTATTTGATATGATGAAAGTCTAAATGGATATTCAAAGCACTGTGAGGCTTGTAAAGTCACTTCACTGGTGGAAAAAAAGCATTAATAGTTGTTCCAGAGAAGAAAAATATGATAAACAAAATTTAGCTAAATAATTTACCATTTATGGAAATGCATAAACTTGCATCAACAAACTTACTTCTATCTATACCCCCCCCACCCCCAAGTTCCAGCACTGCTTCCCTCAGAAAACACCATCCGAGGCCCTCAGTGACTTTGTATTCCCCTTGACATTATCCATTTTAGACTCTATATTTCTCAGAGTAATATGACCAACATAAATCCATTTTAAGATGGAAAGGAACACACATGGAAAAAAAAAAGAAATAAGAACTCACAATAGTGAGCGATATAAAAGCATAGAGGTTCTAGTCCCTGGGAAAGATGTTCTGAAAGCATGCGAGAAATAAAAGTTAAAAGAGCTCTTTTTGAAGCCATGCAGCAGTCCACTAGCTTACCGATTCAGGTCTATATCTCATAAGAACATTCACTCTGCTTTCTTGCACTGTTTTTGTGCTGGAGGGCACTCGCACTTCAAACAACTTTCCATTACACACATAAATGTCAGAGTCATCGTTCAGATGCCTCACCGTGGGATTCGCTCTTTAAGGAGAAGGTTTTTTGTTTGTCTGTAAAATTGAACTTGTATCGATTCAAAATAACTTTGTTTTTATCATGGGAAGCGGGTTTAATGAATAGCACCTCTTGGAAGTCAATCAAGCAAAACTAAATGAACAGCGTTATGTTTATCATTGCAAGAGGATGATACGCCAGCGGCTATTTGATTGTTCCGTTCTGAAGTGTTATGAACTAATCTCTGGAAAACGAACAAGCTGAGCAAATTGGATTCATCAAGCCTGTAACAACGGAGAAATTTACTCACATCTGATTACAATATATTACCAGGGATGAGGTGAACTTTGACGTTTAAGAATGGCAAAACAAAACTGATTTAGTTAACAGCTGCAATCTCATGTGTCATAATTTAGAAAATAAACCTACATATGAAATGTACACCTCACTTAACAAGCCTTAACCATGTCTAAATTTTTCAATCAAGTCTCACATTTCCCCTTTCCATGTCTCGTATTAGAAGTGTCACATTAAAGATCACATCTAAACTCTCTTTTAACTCTTCTATCTGGAAGCCATTTGAAGAAATATGGTGGAGAACGCGGGCAATTTTCCTATACAGGACATACATTTAACAGCACTTAAGATGGTAGTGTTCTGCCAGAAATATTTGCTATTCTGCACTGGCACTATTTTTTTTTGGGGGGGGGGGGGGGGGTTGGGGGTTAGACTAGCCTGCAGAAATCACAGACTCTATTAAAACCCCCAGCTAAAGTGTGTGGTTCACAAATACATTATAAAATTACACATTCACATACACAGCTTCCCTATGTGAACTATCAGTGTTATAGCAAGAATAAAATGGCTCATAAATGAATAAATAAGTGAAAACAGATACTTGCAGAAACACTAAATGAATCAGTGTGGAACGCCATGTGCAGTACTACTGTAGTAATTAATCATTTCACAAAAAGCTACAGTGCAAGTGTGTCTAATGCAAATTAAAGAAACATTTTGTCTTTGTAAAGACATCATATGATGGCAGAGGCATTACCACATGATCAAAGTCAAGCTGAAGGTCCCTCAAAATCTGTCATTTCATGGAGGCGCTGGCTTCACATGGGTGCTATTTATGTGTCAAATACAGGCATGAATCAATCTGTCTACTCCGGTGTTCTCTGAAAGCCAGCGTGTTCAACCAGGAATCCATGAAGACAACATATGAAGCAATGAATACTAATGACTTTCCTTACAATATGAATGAACATTAGCTATTTTTATCTGTTAAGCATTATATAATCATTGAAACTGCCCTGCTAAGAAAATCTAGCTTTTTGGTCTTTGAGGAAATAGTCTTCCATGCATTATATTAAGATAAATGCATTGATTTGGGAAAAAAAAAAAAAAAAACTGTAAAAAGAATATTGCAATATTGTGAAAAATTATTAAAATAAATGGTTTCTGGTTTTTTTTTTTTTATTGTTCCTCTGAAAGGCAATGATATTTTTTCAGTTAACACTTTTGAACAGAAAACAAGATACACTATTAACTAGTTCCTCATTAGCATGCAAATTAGTAGTATATTGGCTGTTTAATAGTACTTAGTAGTTTAATAAAGCACATGTTAATGACTTGTTCTTCATGATAATATTTTAAATCCCCTAACTCTACCCCATACATAAACTTAATTAAAAATAACCACCTTATTTACTATAAATAGCAGCAAATTAGGAGTTTATTGGGGGAAAACTGAAAGTAAATATTACCTAATCTAAACAGTTAACGAAAGTTAAAAAGAACAACATTTATTGGACATTAAAGTCTTTATAAAACTCACTCTTGATCAATTTAATGTGTCCTTGCTGAAACCACAGCAAGTAATGATTAGGCATTCTCTTTTTAAATTACTTAGTAATTTATTCATCAATTATACTCCTAAAATCTGAAGAATAAAATTATATTTCAATATCCATGCAGCAGGATGAGAATGATTTTGTTATAACAGTGTTTTTAGAATGTTTTTTTTTTTTTTTCAGGGCTGCCTCATCATTACCCAGACCCACAACACAAGACCAAAGCAGAGACATGTTTACACCAAATGATCCCTTTCCTCATAAATAACAAAAATCAGAACTCTAATGTTTACAAAGCTCCCCTCTGGTGACCGCGCAAAAACTTTGCCACCGTTTAAGCGTCTCCCATAACTGATATAGCCTAAATACACAAGGGATGTTCAAAATAAATTGTTAGTAGCTACAATTAGGGTTGCAAAGGGGCAGAACATTTCCGGTACATTTCCTGGAAACTTTCCATGAGAACTTCATCTGCGGAATTTTGGAAATATTCCAAGTTTAAAAATTACCAGGAATTTATGGGAATTAATGCATGTAAACAAATACAAATCTTAAAAATGAAATGTTTTTGTTTTGGGGGGGGGGGGTTGTGATGCTTTTTTCAGGATTTATTGATGAATGAAAAGTAGGACCGCACGATAAATCGCATGCCATTATCATGCACATCTCATCAGTAAAACAGGTTCTGTGATTAATAGTAATTCTCAATCGCAAGCTTTCAGATGGAGCAGCATTTAATACACCTAGCCATAGATCACTGACAAGCTACGCAATATCGCGTTCATAATCACAGGTGAATCACCTTCGATTATGAACGCGATATTGCGTAGCTTGACAGTGAACTATGGCTCGGTGTATTCCCAAGTTTCCAGTCAATGCAACCCTAGCTACAATTTGTGCTGTTTTTCAAAACTCCTCGCAAGAGACAACAAAAACACTTTGCTTAATCGTACAAACTCTATTTTTTAAATTACACTCAACAGACTGTGTACTGGAAAGCCTCCATCCAACAACAAAACCAAACAGGACGCTCGAAGAAATAAGCAGCTTCACAGCACCGCAGTCTTTTGAAACGTGCAATAAATAACCAATCGTACAGCTGAAATGACCCAGACAAGTTAATATGCGCGATCATTAAGCTGTAACAACAAGATGGACTTAATGACCTGGAGGTTTATTCTAAAGCTGTTTGAAGAAAAAGTTGCTACGCTTACAGATGGTTACGCTACACTTACATTAGACCTCTCACATCTCGCCTTTTGGCAACCGTGATGCAAAGCGGCTAATTCACAATGTAATTTGTGCAAGCAACATTAAAAATAGCAGAACAAAAGTGAGAGGAGAGGAATTCGCCTTGAGCAAATAAACAAAAAATGTGAATCGATCCACGTTGCTCAGCTTCTAAGTGAATATTTCAGTTAGTAATTAAAAAAATTTTTTTTTAAAAAAGGCTGGATGTTGTGTACTCTGGTGCGATATAGCTAGCCAACTATGATTAAGAATGAAATGAATACAGCTCTTCAATAATTCTAGACAGATGATGGGAGGCTCGACAGGCAGGGTCACGTAGCTGGGCAGGAAAAGCGGATCTATAACAATTATCTGAAATACTCAAGAGACTGGAGCTCTACCTCCTGCTCTATTTATACACGCAAAACCAAACACATCACCTCTGTCACTCACACCAGGAGCTGCCATTTATACCTTATCACCTTATTTCTGATTTGTTAGACTGAGAAGTGGATCGAAAAACAGATTTTCATGGCAAATCTCATTATTTACATATAATTTCTAATGCATGCCTCAGTTGCATGGCATTTTGAGTGATTCTATAACATAAGCACACTCCTTGAAATGTTCCAAAATGAATGTTCCAAAAGGGGGTTTTCGCAGCTATGCCCTGGAACCATCACTGTTGTCTTTCCAAAAAAAATAATAAATCTTAATGTAAAGAATATTTTAATACTCTAAAGAACATTTTTCCACTACAAAGAACCTTTTGTGCAATGGAAAGGTTCCATGGATGTTAAAGGTTTTTCATGGAACCACAAAGGCTAACAAAGAACTTTTATTTTGAAGAGTTTAGAACAAAAATTTTTGTGTGTGAAGAACATTTTAAGAACCTTTTGTGCGATGTAAAGGTCCCATGGATGTGGAACCAGAGAGGCTAATATAGAACCTTTATTTTTAAGAATGCAGTTTTGGGTTCTCCAAATAACCTTTTAGTAAACGGTTTTTAAAAGAACCATTTTTTCTTTGTGTTTAACATATTAATCTAAATAACCTTTTGTGCAATGAAAAGATTCCACAACTGTGAAAGGATTTTCTTGAAACCACAGAAGCCAACAAAGAACCTTCAATACCACTTGAATAAACTTTCTGATTCTTTTGATTTTGCATTCTGAGATCTGATGTATATTTCATTACAAAATTATTTTCTGAATACATGATGTGAGAAATGAAGAACATTGTTATGTGGCCAGCTGTTGTATCATTGTATAATGTCTTTCAATTAAGATTATATTGATTTCAGAACATTTTATAATGCATCACTGCTGCTGTGGTTCGCCTGAGAGTTTCTGTGAGAGCTGAAGAGTGAAGTTTTACGATTATAATACTTGTATTGTCAGTTTGGAGAATTACTCCGCTGACGAAATGTTTTCTGCATCCCTTGTGTAACTGATGTATTTACCAAACAGGAAATGATGCAACTAACTGTAAACACAATCAGAATGCGTCTAAGAGAACCATGTAATAGATCAGTACAGCCTGATTATACATGAATCTCTTCACCCAAACAATGCAAAGTGCAGGGCTGAGTGTCGTGACTATATTTTATCAAATGTGTTGACCAGTGGAGTGGTGGTAGGCTGGTTCAATATTTATGTGCAAAAGTGAGGTTTAAAAAAAAATAAACAAACAAAAAACATGGTGTAATAGCAAAATATCAACTTAAAATACAAAAATCTTTTTTTTTTTAAATATACATTTTAAAAGTGGTGAAATTTAAGTGGACCATAATTTCAACCAAACAGCCAAGTAATTTCAATGTTTAAACTGATAAACAAAACAATAAAATAATTCACACTATGCCTTCCACACTGTTTTTTCATTAGAAAACATGAACAATCCTTTATTACCAAAAAAAAAAAAATTTATGCTAATGCTGATTTGAATATCTAAAAAAAAATAAAAAATAGGGTGGGAAATGGCCAATTTAATGACAAAATACATAATCCAATTAATAAGAGAGTGCACAAATTTGCTGAAATGAAAAGAAAAATAGTTTTACACAATATTTTACTCAAAATATAAAATAAACAAAACTGCGCAAACTAAAATTATGAACAAATTGGGGAGATTCTAATAGTCGTCCAAGTGAACACTGTTGTTGAATGACGTAAGAATCTTAAAATTGCAAAATATGGCCTAGCAAATACATCTGCCAATCACTAATAAACAGCCATAATTATCAACAAATACTTTTTACAAATACACATAGACAAACATGAACAAATTGTTGAATCAAGTCACAACACCAAAACGAATCATGCATAACTCTAACAATGTTTCGCAAATGAAGCTTATTCACAACACACTCTCGAATGAATGACGCAAATATTATTAAACCGTTAACAACACAGCGCATTAAAGTCCTCACAATGTATCTTTATTTTAAAATCATCACAAATAAATCCTGGATACTCAATATAGTCACCCATCCCTACTACGGAGAGAGCACACAGGCAGAGAAGCGCTCAAGGACAACAACAGTCTCACTTTACACAAACACACCTAACGTGGAGATACAGATGCATAACAACACTGCTCCATTTCAAAGCTGTGCAGATGTAGTATCAGACAGGAACACTGTCTGAAAACGATCAAAGACAATAACACTGATGAAAAAAAGAAAAAGGAGAAGATGAGGTTGCGGTACTCACCGGTGAGAACAGCTTTAGCGGACGGGTCAGCCAGGTCCAGGGCAGACTTGCTGTCAGTGTTGCGGATGTTGGGATCGGCACCGTGCTGGAGCAGAACTGTGCAGGGGAAACACAAGCAGTATCGTAACTCAGGCAGGCAGAGGCTGCTGCTGGGGCCGTTCGGCATGGTGGAGACATAAACACACATCGCGCACAAGCGCGCTAGGAGCAGCAGCGAAAACAGCCCGCATGGAAAAACACACACTGCAGAGAGACAGGGCAAAAAAGCCCATGTTACTGAGAGAGAGTCAGACTCCAGGCATGTGACAGGAACTCGGGTACGAGAGTGGAATATCAAAGCATGTCTTCCGATCCTCTCCACGGCCCCCTGAGAGAAAGGAACAGAGATGGAGAGAGCAGCTCGCTGGCGCTCTGCTACTGAGACCCAAGTAACGCAGAGCACCTAGAGCAAGCAGCGTCTATCAGCTGTCTCCAGTCCTCCCCTCTCTCTCTCTCTGTACAACAATGTACGCGTGTACACAAGCTAACGTACTCATCCCCTCCCTCTACCTACCCTGTCTATTTCGCTACCCTCCACAGTAACACTTCCACACATTTCTCGCTCACTACAGTTCATCAGTGAGGAATTCTTTTAAAAAAATCATTGGGAACATCCAGGAGCTTGGGACTAGTGATGTTTCAAAATCAACTAGTTGACTTCTGGAAGACTTGCATAGTTAGGTTGATTTTGGGTTCACCTGGATGCAATTTTCAATTTACATTGAAAAAAAAAAATCTATGTACATGGAGGCGTTTCTTTTACACAATACTCATTTTTGCATTCCACACCTGTTATCTTAGAGAGATCAAATTTGTTTTCTTAAAGAGCTCACCCAAAAATGACATTTCTATCATTTACATCACCCTCATGTTGTTTCAAACCTGTATAGTTTTCTTCTGTGAAAGACAGATGATGATATTTTGAAGAATGTTGGACCCTAAACAGTTTTGGTGACATTGTACAAAGAAAAAAACATCACACGAGTAATATTTCTAAAAATATCTTAATGTTCTACAGAAGAAATAAAATTCATACAGGTTTTGGGCGACATGAGGGTGTGTAAATGAAAACAGAATTTTCATTTTTGCTATATAAAGTGCCGCTGCTAAACTGTCAACCATCATGGCCCATCTTCTCTGAAAGAAAAAAATGATGCTAAAGAACTACATGCTAATTACAGAACTGCCGCAATAAACAAATAATACATTTAATTAAAAAAATCCAGAAATAAGAAAAATCTACATAAAATAGATTTATTTTTAAAGGAACGCCTCCGTTTTTCCATATTCCACTACATTCTTGCCTCAACTTGATACGTACCTCTCTCTGGATTTATGAAAATGACCTCATTCAAAAGTTTACACACCCTTTAATCTTAATATTATGTGTCATTTCCTGGATGATCCACGATTGTTCTTATATTTTGTGATAATTGTTCATGAGTCCATTGTTGGTCCTAAGCAGTTAAACTTCCTGTTGTTCTTTAGAAAAATCATCCAGCTCCTGTTCATTATTTGGTTTTCCAGCATCTTCTGCATATTTGAACCCTTTCCAATATTGAATGTATGATTTTGAAATCCATATTTTCACACTGAGGATAACGGAGAGACTCATGCATAACTATTACAAAAGGTGAAAACGTATTGATGCTCAACAAGGCCACACAATCCATTAAGAGACGGGGGCTGTTAACTTTTTTTAATTGGATGATCAGGGTAAATTGTACTTATTTTGTCTTTTGGGAAACATGTAAGTAGCCTATTTATGTAGCATCTGAAGTCTAGTACTAAATGAAAAAATTTGATCGTTAAACAAAATGAGAAGATCATCATCCTGTTTAAAAGTTAATGCATTGTGTTGCCTTCTTGAGCATCAGTGAATGTTTTTGTCTTTTGTAATAGTTGTGTATGAGTCCCTCAGTTGTCCTCCGTGTGAAAATATGGATCTCAAAATCATTCAGGACAGTACTAAAAAAAAATTATTATGTTATTTTAATTATTATATGTTGTAATGATATCTCACAGTATTACTGTTTTCACTGTATTTTCGATCAAATAAATGCTTAAGAGACTTCTCTCTCAAAAGAAAAATCATACTGACAATATTTGATCGACAGTGTATCTGACCATCATGTTGGACCAGCTAAAACAACAAAGCATAAGCTTTACAAGAAAGCTGTTCTAAAAAAACACTAGTGTAAAATCTTTAAAGCTTGTGAAAAAACAGCTGTTTTGTTTGGATGTGTTCATGAATCTTGGCAAAGAAGCTTGTACCTAAAAAAGGAGAGTAATCTTGTGTTGCGTGAATATGATTGTGATGCTACTGCTATGCCGGTGACTCATAGGTCATCCATTTCTCATCAGAAAAACAGTTTTGACAAGCATTAAACCCGTGTGAAATACACCACTGCATCAAGGGAGGACTCTGGGTTTGATGCAGAAAAACACGGGCTGAGGAAAACGGTTTAGCTAAGTGGGAAGATACAGCTACTATCAACCCTCTCAGTCAAATTAATATGCACTAAAGGCCCCATAGAGAACACATTTGCATACACTGGTGTCATGAAAGCACTTGAGTGGTGGGCTGCCGTGGGGCGGGTGGGAACAGAGGGTTGGAAGTGTTGACTGCGATGGGGTGATTAAAATTCGCTGGTGTGCTTATGACAGCTTGCCTATCCATCAGGCGACAGGCATCGAGGGGACATCGTTGTAACCTCTGCGCTCCGGGTGGCCCCCTCCCTACGAGATGTATCTACGTTGTCTGCATGCTTACACATAGGCTACTGAAGTGTCAATGAAACAATGCTAATTTTTTTGTCTAGATCTATAAACTTATTCAAAAAAATACATAGTTCAGTTAAGGCTGCTTTGTGTCTGCTCAGAATTCAGTGTAAAAGACACAATGCTGCATCCAAGCCAGACTAAATTACACCTGCTCAGACCCACAGTATCAAAGTCTATCATTGTAATTAAAGTGTATTTAAGCCACCACTAGGGCTGTGCAAATAATCAAATGCGATTTTCATGCGCATCTCGTCAATAAAGCCGGTTCTGTGATTAGTAGTAAATTTCCATCACGTGCTTTCAGCTGCAGCGGCATTTACTACAAAGAGCCATAGTTCACTGACAAGCTACGCAATATCACGTTCATAATCACAGGTGATTCATTGCCGTTTATGAACGCAATATTGCTTTGTCAGTGGCAGCATTAAGCATTGTGTAAAGACTTAAATAGCACTTCTGTGTCACTTTGCAATATATATTTGGCATAAATATCATAAAATATCAGGTTATTTGAATTTAAAATTTAAAATGTAACTAAAATGTCAACTCCCTGAAAAAGGTATTGGTATTTTTGAATTAGGCCTAATAATTCATTATATTTGTAAAAAACCTTGAACAAACGTTATACTTTTTAATGTTTATGAAGTGCATGCTCCCTTTTATTCAACGTGTGAAAATATTTTATTACTTTTTATATGACCATCACACCAAATGACATTTTTAAAGTTAGCCAACATATACTTTTCTTTAAAGCTGCAGTAACTTTTTTTTGTGTTCGAAATGTACAAAATTAACATAATAGGAGTACATCATGAATCCATTTTCTAAACCGTGTTTTTGGCTTATTCCAAATCACTACGGTACACATATAATAAGTTTTTATATTCGGACTATTTCTGACTGTTACTGGTGGAACCGCTGCGGAGTAGCCCCCGTACCTGTGTGATTCATCTTAGACATAAACAGAGAGAAGTAGCTCCGGCTACAATATTCTTCCGCAAGAGTCAAGACGCACGCAGTTCTGTTTCTTAACTGCTAGAGTGCCAAAAATTACTGACTGCAGCTTTAAAAGAGAATACAAATTTTCAAAGTACATTTTAAGAACATGGTAAATGTATTGAAAACAGACCATTTTCTTTCTTTCTTTCTTTCTTTCTTTCTTTCTCACAGACAACTATTTGTCATTGACCCTGGAAAATGTTTTTAAAAAATAATGATTAAGATGTGAAAACTAATATTTTTCCAACATGTGAACAATGTTATTACTTTTGACATGACTGTTAAACCACATGACTTCTACAAACTGAAACCGAAAAGTTTTTCAAAACCATATAAAACTAAGTACATTCATAGAATGTGGTACATCTGTTTTAAACTATATTCATAATGGATTTATTTTGTTCCATTCTTTATCATGTGCAATCTTATAGGTCACTGACCCTGAAATAAACATGTGAAAATGTGTGTTTAGAATACAAATGAAAGAACCCCAGAAGCGGCAGCATTAAAACAGGTGCGGAGACCTACAGTTGGTCATAAGGACCTTCTGAATAAACAACGGCCGCTGCGTGCGCAGTAATTGGTGGTTGGAGTGTGATCAGCAGAGTAAGGTAATTGCGACTGAACACCGAGAGGGCCGTTTAACTAAGAGCTTCAGAGAGAACATGGGTGCTTGGGTTAATGCATAACCATGTACAAATCCCTGCTGTTCTAACAGCATTCAGAGAGTCTCGCATACACACATATATCAGACACAGCCATCTCTACAAGCTGCCGTTCATTAAATTTCTTGACATACTTAGACAACGGTGTAAATGGCCATTAGTGCCAAGTGAAATCATTAGCAATTTGATAAACCCAGAAGGGAATGGAAGAAATGGCTCGCAGGGCTTGCAAACACACACATGGGCACGTACACATATTATCCAGTATTGAAGGTGTGCGCTGAGGACGTTTGTGATTAATCAATTTATTGATTGTTCATTTTATCCCTAGTGTGCGCAATAACGGTTATCCGCATTGGAAAATAAGAGTGGATGGCTACAGCTCAAGGCTATAAATGTAGGGAGATCAAACTTGTTCAGGAGTGAAGTGGAGAGGTAGAAATAAAAATTTCACCATTATCGTCATCCATCTTTGAAGCAAGGAATGACGGCACGACCTCTAATTTCAAACTGCCCTCCTGCAGCTTTGGGCTGATGGGCACAAAAATTAATGAGTGGAGACCAGCAGCAATCCTAATTAACAGAGGGGATGCTAATTATTTATTCATTATGAACAAAGGGCAAAGGTGACAACACTTGTTGGGTGTCGAAAGAATGAAGATAAGAGGGGGAAAAGTTTTTAAATGGGGAAAAAATAGCCTAGAGCTGTTTATTGTTTATTATCTTTGTCAACTAGTGGTGAGTTATGCTTTTGGATTTGGAAAAATAAAAACAAATTGGCATAAATTAAGGTACTGTAACTGTACTCATTTAACTGCTCGTAAGTTTGGGAAATGTTTATTTTGAAAGAATGCATTAAATCGATCAAGACTAGGGATGCACCTAATGTTCAGCAACCGAAATTATTCGACTGAAAATAGCAAAAAAAAGCTCTTTCAGTGTTCGGCCGAATAAGCGAAAAGACAAAATAAATTGTACGGAACAATGACGCTATCAAATAGCAACCAGCGTAGAGTGAGAGACACGCACTCTTTATAACGCAGCACACGTGTCAGCAGTGTGGAAACATTTAAAACTGTCCGAGAAAGATGCAAAAATTATTACAAGCACCAACAGCGGGAGACTGTTTAGTACTGCATCGCATGTCTCTGATGAGAAGAGAAAGGGATGATTGTTGCTGGTTTACTGTATGATGATTGAACGTTATGTCGCATTGCACAAACTCGCGGCAGATCTGCTTGTTAACCAGGGTTCAAAGTCCAAAGCGCAGATAAAATCTGCATCTTACTTGTCAGTTGCTAACACATTTTTTATAAGGCATGGGACAATGAGATATGCGCGACGTATTCGTAATGAGACTGATTTATAAATCTGCTGTAGTCAACAAAAAGAAGCATTGAGGTCTTCCTGAGCTTTTCTGCCAAAATAAAAGTTGAAAAAAAGCAAGAACTCCACAAACATTCATAAATGTTAGTATTGTAATTTTACTGTTGTTGTGTTAAATGAAATAAAAAGTAAGATAATAATAATGATAATAATAATTACAACAGCTCTGTTAATACATATATTATACCATACACATAGTGTTCAAATTGGGATCTGTAATATTTTTTAATGTTTTAAAAGAAGTCTCTTCTGCTCAGCTAGGCTGCTTTTATTACAGTAAAAACAAAAAAAAAAAAAAAAAAAAAAAAAAAAAAAAAAAAAAAAAAAATATAAATATATATATATATATATAATATATTATATATATATATATATATATATATATATATATATATATATATATATATATATATGCCTGATTCAAGAAGTGGGTCTGATGACAAAAAAAATATTATTTTTCTAACTTATTAATTTTAAGTTAAATTGTACTTTGTTGGTATAATGGCTGCTAGAATGTTAAAAATGTTCAGTGTTCAAAATGATTTTTGTATTTTTTTTTTTTTTAAAAGCAAGACAAAACAGTAAATATCACATTTTGGCTATTTATTTTTTGCAATGGGGGGGGGGGGGTTCGAAAAAACCGTGTTCGCTATTCGGTATTTGGCCTTCGGCCCAGTATTTCTGTTTGTTCGGTTTCGGCTTCGGCCAAGAATTTTCATTACAGTGCATCCCTAATCAAGACTATATGTTAAATGCTGAATTGAAATGTTTCTTGAGCAGCAAATCAGCATATGAGAATGATTTTTAAAGGATCATGTGACACTGAAGACTAGAATAATAGCTTGGCATCCCAGGAAAAAAAAAAAATATTTTATATGTATTTAATCAAATAGAAGTTATTTTAAATTGTAATAATATTTCAAAATATTACTGTATTTTTTATTAAGAAATGCAGGCTTTCCCACCCAAACTTTTGAACGGTAGTGTGTAAATGTATGTGCATACACACACAAACATACAGTAGCTACAGACCTTTATAATTTTGCAAAATCTCTTTAAGATGTCTGTCTAGTGCACGTTTACTCAAAAAAAAAAAAAAAAACCATTAAAAGAAGCAATTAAAAAAACATTCCACCGTTCCACTTCATGGTAATAGAATATAGCCAAAGTGGCCATATGTCCTGTCAGAACCTAAACACACCTTCTGGTTAAGGTATGTCCAAACATCCTGGTAAAGCTAAATGTTTTGGTCTTTTAGTTGCTGGCTCTATCAAAAACCAACCAAGCCTGAGGATTAAGAACAATTAGGGCGTCAACCAGAGATGAAGGCAACAATCGAGACATGGAACAGAGGTTGCCTAGTACATGTTAAAGCAATGGACAACAACAAAAAAAAAAAACCAACTGCTGTACCTGCATCAGCATACATCTACAACTTGAACTAACTTCCTTCTAAGGCCTATCTTGCAGAACGTTGTGATCAATAGTGAATCAGAAGTTTTATTTCCAGCATGAGCTACTCCAGACTGATGTTTAAAAATGTGAGGTCTACTTGTAAATGGAATGACTCAGCCTGTCCAAAGCTCTCCAGAATCATTTTTCTGATGAACAAGTGCAAAGATAAAAGCCAGAGAACATCTATTTCAATCTTTTCAGATTGAGAGATGTGAAATTACATGCGTGTCCTAAGGCCTCTGAATTCTCCCTGTGATTATGCGATAATTCTTATCTCAAACTTTTTAAATTGAAATTTTCCCCCATTTAATTGGATTATGCTGAAAATGTAGCAAATGGCACTCTGGATAAGATTGCCATGAGCAGTAGACTACTTTTTGAGCTAAAAAAACAACAAACAAATAAAAACACACAGTCGCAATACAATTCAAAATACCCTTTTCATTTTAGAAACAAACTCAGACACAAAACTACAGCCTAATTACGTAAAACACAGAGTGGGAAGCACATCAAACAGATTATTTCATGATCTGCGCATTGTGATGCATGAAACAGAGGACTGAAATGTTGAACGACATTCCATCGCCGCATTATTGGCCCTCTTCACCCCTCAGATGCAATGTTACATTTCTCATGAATACCAAGCAGTAAAGATCTGATTAATGTCTGAGCGCTGTGTAATAGCGTCAGTCAGCACGGCTAATCAAGAAGAATGCCACATGATTAACCCTTATTGAGAACTGTTCCTCAGGCAAAACACAGGAAAAATTAAAGTCATACATCTTCAGAATTCACTAAGGTGAGATTGTACCATTCGTCTCCACAATCTACAAAGCTGACACGCTCCCCATCCCAATCCAAACCAACACTTGCAACTCGACAGACATGTTTGAGGTTGGTCAAGCCAACTTTTCAGATGATATACCATTGTAGAAGAGACAGAAGAAGAGGAACTTACCGATGCATACGTCAATTTTGCCCTTGATGGCGGCTTCATGGAGTGGAGTGTAATTCCAGTTGTCTCTGGCATTGGGATCGGCTCCTTGACAAAGCAACAAGCTGACCACCTCGGCGTGACCGAAGGAACAGGCATTGTGCAGCGGGATCAATCCCCCATCGTCTCGTGTATGCACATTTGCCCCCGTCTGCAAGAGATGTTCCACCACGTCTTTCCTTCCAAAACCTGCGAGACAAAAATCAGGTTACAACGTGCATTTCAGCCATTTCTATCAAGAAAATCATTTTACAATTGTGCTGCCGTTCTTTCCATTGACTGTCAAATCTTATCTATGATTTTAGTCATGATATGAGAACATGTTTCAACAGAAAAGTACTTTATTTTTGGTCTGTTTTGGTTACAGAGTGAGAATACTACTGGATATGAAGAGGAAGGAAATAAATCAGTTTCCTACAAAAGAGCTCAGTGACGATTAATATGTGTACAAGGATCATTCAATAACTTTATTGATATAACACATGCATAATAAGCATCTTAAAGATGCAAATTCCTTCAATAACAAGCTTATCCCAAGAAGAAATGTATTTGTGCACATTTAAAAGAAAATAGGTTTCAGAAATAACACTATTTATGTCCTGGTGTGACTGGAGCCCCCAATGAAATGTCTTGGCAAGTGCAGTTTTCCTTTCTGTGTGGACATATTTCCTACTGCAACAGGAAGCTAGGGCGGGACATATCAAATGGCTCCTTCGTTTGTTTTAAAACAGCCCCTAAATAACCAGACATGAACTAAAATCAACAAAACTTTGATTTCATTTTGACATCTTTAAAAAAGACATCCAGTCATTTGTAATTATTGGATAAGGGCTTTTAAAAATCATTTTGTATTGATTGCATTTACAAAGTACAATTTCTAGTTGAGCATAAAATGAAGATATAGACACAGAAATGTAAACATTCATTAATTTGGAAAATTTAGTATTAAAACCCCTTTATCGTTCCAGTTTTACCATGACTGCGGAAACACTAAGTAATGTTGTTATAATTAGTTTTGGGGAGTAAATAGTAACATGTAATGGAATTACGTCATTTAATTACAAAATAAATGTAACTGTAATCAGAAAAAAATGTAATTAAATTAAAGTTACTTATGAAAATGTTAACGATTACAAAGTGGGTAAATAAAACACACTCATGAAGATTTGATTGCTTTTTCCCAAAATTGCATTGGCTGCTTGAAAATATGAGACACCAATGTTTCAGGAATTTAGGACACAGAACAGGACACATGTTGTTTATGTATATGCTTTATTTTTTAACATTAGTCGTTTTCTCCAAAGCATTGTTAGATGTCACTGTTTCCTGTCATAGCTTTGTAAAGATTTGATAAAAAAAAAAAAAATACATTTTCTTCAGCACCAAACACGACATTTACTACATAAATGCTGTGTATTAAGTGTTTTGACAGCTGTGGAGGATCACAAGTATCATGCGATGGTCCGGTTTCAGTTTATGGTACAATTACGCGAACCAAAGTAACTTAAACGCTAATTTTGAACATTCGAGGACAAAATGCAACTTTAATACATTGTTTATTACTTTTATCGATCATCTCCCGGTGCACTGCGGTTCATTCAGTGTCTATGTCGAACTTTATTCACTTTTAGCAACGCATCAAACGAAAACAAACACGCGCAGACCAATAAAGCTCGCCAAGTGGTTAACTTTCTACTAACCTAAATGTTGCATGATTGTCCTGCTGGCCAACTTGGCCAAACTCTACTTTAATCCCCTTGTCCTTTAAACCCCTCTTGAGCCCCATCTTACTGTTTATGTAGCAACCTAAACCGACTAACAGTTAACTTGCCTGGCTGCTTTCCAGTTCGAGACTGATCGCAAAAACATATAACGTTATATATATTCGTATTTACCTGCAGCGAAGTGAAGCGGGGTGGACTTGCGCCCGGCCATGTCCTTTGCGTTTACATTGACCGAATCCACCAGCCTCTTCACCCGAGACACGTCCCCATTCCTGCAGGCCTCAAATAGCTCCCTGAAAGCCCCACTCGTCCCGCAGACGCTGCCTCCAGGACTGGCACTACCGGAGTCGGGAGTGGAGCCCGCACTACTGCCCCCGCCGGTGGTAGACGAGCTAGCGCTGCTCGAGCTGGAGCTGCTGCTGCTGGTGCTGAGAAGCGGAGCGGGGACTTCAGCAGCGATCTCCAGATCACCGATGCTTTCCGGCCTCTCGCCAGCCGCAGAGCCGCCGGTGTCTGTGGGGGACTCTGGAGGAGTGAGGGGACTGGGGTCGGGTCTTGGTGGGGAGGATAAGTTTTGTTGTTGTTGCTGCTGGGAAGTGCGACGAGACGTCGCCATTTTCGCACTCAGATCCCCCTCTGGCAGCGAAACCAGTCAGGGAGAACTTCCGGGAAGTGTCAGAGTAAAACTTCCGCTTGCAAATGACCATAACGGACAAATAATATTTTTTGCCATCGGTGTCTTATTACCATGGTAACCACAGTTTCAGCAAGCTAATCATGAGAGGCATGGTATCATCAAATAAATAAATAAACAAACAAATGAAATTAAACAAAAAGACAAAAAAAAAAAAAAAAACCAGGCAGAAATATATTGTTCTGGATATAAAACGACAAATAAATGTTAGTAAATCTGTCTAAATGTTAAAGCCAAAAGAACTCAGAATAAAATAGTTTACTGTAAACATCATTCCTGCTATTATTGTCCATGGTTTATTCCTGCTGAAGGGAAAAGAAAGAAAAAAAAAACATTTAAACTAGTCTAAGATTGTTTGCTGGTCTTCCAATGCCTGACTAAAAAATATATATATATATATTTCTTACTCATTTCCTTGACCCTCACTGGGCAACTCAACCATCACTGATACAATATTAACAACAAAACAGCAGATTTCCCCTCTGTAACAGTCTGTTTTAACTGTTGCTAGATATTAGGCTAGTGAAAGTGATGACCTTCTGAGGTCAGAGTTCTCTTTCTCAGCTGTTTGGAAATATTTGGTTGCCCAGGCTGAAACACTAGCACAGAATGAACCTGTGCTGAAGTTCTGTTTGTTTGATTCCTGTTACATAATGACAATGTTTGTGTGAGAATCACAGAACTCTTATCACACAGACAGCCCACGTTACTGTTTACAATGTTATTTGATTTTCTCCTCATGTTCAAAAGTTCTAATATAGTCAAAATATCTATATGCACAATCCCACAAGACCAAAAAAACAAACAAAAAAAAAAACATTATGTGATGCCCAAATTCACAGTATTGATAGGCAATGACCTACTTCTGCCGGTGAGATTCTGAAGTGCACATTCAATAGACACTTTACTATCCCATAAGGCCATGGGAGAGGATTTGTGAATGGCATGAAGCAACTCAACTTAGGCTGGTAGGCCATATAATATATGTCAACATGACGAATGTAGTATATCCAAACTGCATTTACTACACATTCGTAGAACATGCTTTTAAAAGCAGTGAAGTAATTATTCACAAAAGTGCCTTAGAGAATATATTTCGGACACAAGTTTTTCCAGTTAATCCTTTCCCTTTTATTTGTTATGCTGATAATGTCTTAGGGAAAAAATGCAAAATTGTTTTAAATATACACAGGATTGAATGTGCTCTGGAAGTTCTACGGCTGCTCCATTTCTGTCCACACTGCTCTGTCAATCACAGAGGTTCACAAATGAACCCCTGTAGCCCCTGTTTAAGTACTGATGTGCCTCTCTGCATAGATGTCATATCAGCTGTCATAAGCATCCAGTGCTGTAAACATGTCTGAAAATACTTTTCCAAGCACAATACTTCAAATAATTGTCGCGCATGTTTTTGAACTGTGTCTGAAAGAAATAGAAGATATTAGAGTGCATAGTCACAAATAAATACAACACCTAGAAATATATTTTCTTTTAGACTTTGTGTATTTATGGACCTTTTGTTTTATTCATAGATGATCAAACATAATGCACAATACAGCATCATGAGCTCCATTTGACCTCTTTTTGTCACCTTTATGTACAGTTGTCCTATCTATTGATTCAGAATGAACAAGCCTTAACAGCTGTTCTCCAGTTAACCTTCTCTACAGTCTGTTTTAGTTCACTGTTTCACAACCCATGTGCCTAAAACAGCTTCTCATTTTCTACTGACTATGGCTGTTTTTTGGCCCTATAGTGTAACAGTGTTACTGTATCTGGAATAATCTATGGATTTTCCGCACTATCTGTGCATCAGTTGTGGCAGCAGTAGGATGAGGTATACCACAGTGTCCCAATGTCTCCACATTGAAACTGAGTATAATTCTGACTCCTATATGATGAATAGTTTTGTTCAGCTTGGCTTTTAATTAAATATAAAATATGTATTTGATGTTTTTTTTAACTGCTTTTTCAAAACTCATGCTACTTTTAATATTTTGGGCATTTGTGCATTTCTGACTTTTTTAAATGTTAAATTTTTATGTGAAATAATCCCAAATTTTACACTATGGTCAATTATATACGTATATAAATTTTAAACACTTAGAAATAATAGAGTCTTAATAAAGTCCACTCTAAAGTTAAATCTATACATTAATGTATACGTTATAAATTGCCTCATTCAATAATTTTTAGCCTTAAATGTAGGGAGATAAACAGATTAAAAAAAATACACTAAGTTCCTTAAATAACACTCACATCTCCTTTTCCAATTTGAGATAAAAAGTGAATGAAGTTCCTCTAATTGACTGCATGTCCAAAAACAAAGTGCTTTGTAATTATATAATATCAACTAGATGTGCATTAAGATAACAAAAAGCAAAGAGACTGATAACTGAGCTTTTGAAATACATTTTAGAGGCCTAGTCTCAGTTAACTGGACTAAATGATCCACGCAGCACATTGGGAGCAGAGAAAGGATGTTTGAACAAAACGTTGCTTTGAGGTGACGCACACAATTATGCACATAATCAAAATACTGTATTTACCTTACTTAACCTTTTAAATTGTCTAAATAGACTTGTATGCTATGCACAGTGATAGAGATAGGATATTAGATTAATTACTGATACCACAATTTCCTGAATTTTTTCGCTGTTGACAGACAGTAGTCAGTATTTTCTTTAATTGCATGTTGCTTTGACTTCCTCTACATGTGACTGGCATGTTGGACACAAATTTTTGAGTCAGATTGATTTATGCTAGTGAAGGCCAGAAACTATGAACGTTACAATCACGGGATTAAAATAAAAATCTCTCTCAATTCAGACATTCAAGTTTCACAATTTTTGCAATTCTGACTTTGTTCTGAGAATTCTGACTTTATCCCACAAATCTTATTTTTTTTCTTTTTTTTTTGGTACAGAATTAAAAAAAATTGCCACTTTTTATCTTATAATTCAAAGTTTTCTTGGAATTGTGAGTTTATATCTAACAATTCGGAGTTTATATTGTGAAATTCAGACTTTTTTTCTCACGACTCTCACAATTCAGACTTTTTTCCTTTTTTTACATCTTGCCTTTCTTTTTTTCATCAAAATTCAGACTTTTTCCTACAACTCAAAGTGTATACTTCTCTGTCATTTCTTCTCAGAATTATGACTTTGTATCTCACAATTCTACGTTTATATTATGCAATTGTGACATTTTTCTTAGAGGAGTGAGGAAAAAAGAAAGAATTGTGATATATAAACTCAGAAATGCAAGAAAAAAGTCTGAATTGTAAAAAAAGGTCACATGAAACAACTAGACAACCACGGATGTCAAACAAATCCGTTACAAGAGTGCTTGTCCCCTCCTAGACAACAGTGCTGAACACATTCCTTTGCATTTCCATTCTCACTGCACATAAAATTCTGTTAACACAGACAATAATCCCAGAATAACTAATGGAATGAACTGAAACATTATCTGCCCTGGTCATTGAATGTGAAACAATTTAGAAGTTAGAGGGTTCATGTTTATGGGAGTAAAAGTGGTGGATATTTTTAAAACACAGGGGGGCCTCCGGACATGGCCTACTGACCCCCAGTCTTTGCAGTCACGTGACAGGTCATTGATCAGTATGTGGTGCTTGCATGACCCTGTAGCCTGCCGTGATTGGTCCAAACAGGTAGTTCACGTGAACACGGGCTGATCGTCGGCTAAAATGTAATTTTGGTGCCGGCCGGTACAGCCAGGAGGCTGGCTCATTCCGGACGCACATTAGCAGCACGAGCGTTTTACTCTAGTGAGCTGAAGCTGCATTCACTAAAACGAGACACTGGGATTGGTGAAGAAGTCTGACCCAGTTCAAATGCCGTGACACAGGTATGCATGAACTTATATTCTCAGTTTGCTTCTCTGTGATCAATTTAAAGCGCACTCGAAGAGGGCTGAGTTGATTCGTGCTCAGGCACGCAGGGATTTTTAATCTAAGGGAGGGAGGAAACTTTTACGGTCGTGCCCAGGGAAACGGCTGCAAACCAGGAAGAGCATGACGCAGAGCGACATATGATATTAGACTTAAAGTTTTTAATAGATATAGAAAAGGAAAGCAATCTTGCATGGCATTGGAATTAAAAAAAAAAAAATTCAAAGATTAAGAGACGAGGGGTTGATCAGAAACGAAGGCGAAGTATGATAAAGCGTGATGATATGTTGGACCTGGGCGAAAGTTGCAACTGCAAATGAGCTCCAACAGGTGCGAAACCATTTGATTCTAAAGCTAATTGCAATCGCCTCTTATTTCAAATCACTATTTTCTGTTATAATCTAAAGCAAGTCTTTCTCGCGCCTTACTTAGACAGACCGGAACAATGTTTCATTGTTCCTGGCCGTATATCGATACAAGCTAGTTGGTGGGATCTTTGCAGCGTTTTTGTCTCAGACTTTTTGAAATTTTATTCTCAGAATTTGCTATTCTACAAAATAAAGTTGTTTTTTGAAATCTATTGCTTATCTTTACATTGTGTAAATTAGTGTAAAATTACAAAGAGTGCTGTTGTTACAGCCAGACACACACACTGCAAGACGTTTTATATTGTGTACATGAGTTTATTGTGGTATGGCCTAATCACAGAATTTACTTGTTGAAAGATATTTAAATATTTTTTAATTGAATGGAAATATAGGAAATGGAAAACACACACACACGTACAAATCTAAAACAACAACAACAAAACACCTTTGTATGGGTTAGTTATTCTAACTATTGTGTCAAATATAGGCCAGCACGCTACAGTCTATATGGCACCCAATGGAAGTACACTGTAAAATAGTGTCAAGTTATCAACCTCCCCATCTCCTCAGCTATGACATTTCTAGCAGATTTTTATGTAGATGAAAAGCTTTTGCAAGTTATATAGCAATTCTATTTTGTCCTGTAAACACACATTTATTAAACAGTCTTGCATCATCTACTCCAGGGTTTGCAGGTCTTGGCCTAAAGGGCCAATGCCCTGCATAGTTGAGCTTCAACCCTAAACAAACACTCTTGATCAAGCTAATAAAGGTCTTCAGGATCACTAGAAAAGCACAGGTAGGGTGAGTTTGATCGGCGGTTAAGATAAACTCTGCATGGCAGCGGCCCTCTGGGACTAGATTTGAGAAACCCTGTTCCACTGTAACCTTAGGTGGTTGCTGCTCATCTGCAGTAGTAATTTATGTAACTAATTTCTAATTTGTTAAAACAGGGATGTTAAACTCAGCTCCTAGAGGGCCACAGTCCTGTAGAGTTTAGCTCCAAATTGCTCCAACACACCTAACCTTTAGTTTTCATGTTATCCCAAAGACATTGGCTTGCTGGTTCAGGTGTGTTTAATTGGAGTTGGAGCTGAACTCTGCAATGTTGTGGCCCTACAGGAGCCGAGTTTGACATTCCTGGGTTAAACTGTTACAGCTCACCCCGTGTTACAATACTCACCAGCCTGAAAATTAAGGTTTTGTTTTTTTCTAAAGAAAAAATTTTTAGTGACCCCTAGTATCTTGTCTGATAATCAAGTTCTTTGTCGTTAAGATCGAGGTTATTGTCTTTTAATGATTTTTGAATGAAATCTTTTACAAATGATGAACACTAGAGGGTGCTCAATATCTTTTGTAGTTCTGTCTCTTTGGTTCTCCACATGCTGCTCCATATCCCCTCCCCCTGGCCTGCAGCTTAGATAAACTTGTTTGACCGACCCACTTACTGCAATCTTTTGCTTAATGTTTAATTATTTAATTCTGAGTCAATATTAAGCCCTGTATGCTGTGCATAATGATTTATTTTAAACAGAGTATATACATGTTAAGGATTTCATGCTGTGCTGTATTAAAGTACAAGTGTGAAATTTGAATTAGACAAATATTGGAAGATTTCATCGGCTTTCAACCAACATTCACAGACCTGGACAGACCTTTCTCACTGTAGTAATGTTGTTATTAATATACATTTCTGCATTTTCAGTGCATGTGGCTGCTGTCCCAACGAACCCACCATGCCGATTGAACTCGCCATGCCGATTTATCTGACAAATGAAGAGTTCCTGAACCCGAGGGTGTCTAAATACAACAGGCCTTTGCGGCCATGTCTGCACCGGTGTCAAAGTACCAAACTCAGTTTCGGCTCTCCGAGGGAGCAGCCAGAGTTGAATGGGGCCAGCGCACGCATGGCAATACCTGGCAGGGCCAAAAAACATGTATCTTTCGCTGATCAAAAGGGCCTCGCCCTGACGATGGTAAAGGTCTTTTCTGAATTTGATGATCCTATCGACATCCCAGCCAACATTGTGCCGTTTTTTAGCTCTTCTGTGACTCTGCCAGAAGGGAAGGAAAAGCTAACCCTCGACTTTGACCAGCCGTCTGCAGATTACTTAAAGTTTCGTCAACGTATAGAGAATGAAAACCTCTGCCTCGAACACTGCATGCTTAAGGAAAAGTCTATAGCAGGGACGGTCAAAGTCAAAAACCTTTCCTTTGAGAAGACTGTTAAGCTTCGCATTACGTTTGACACTTGGAAAAGTCACACAGACATAGAATGCCAGTACATCAAGGACACTTACACCGGCTCAAACCGTGACACCTTTTCATTCGAAGCTACTTTGCCTGATCAGGTGCCTCCACATGAACGCATCGAGTTTGCCATTTGCTATGAGGTCAATGGCGTAACGCTCTGGGACAACAACCAAGGAAAGAATTACAGGATTGTTCAATCAGCACTAAAGAAGAGTTCAAATGACTCGGTGGTTGACCATCAGCGATATGATGTGAGTGATTGGGACGTTCTTTTTGACCGATACGGCAGCCCCAGATGCTCACGTGGAATCTTTCCCAATTGGCCAAGCTATGCTGGCTATGAAGACATTGGTCCATATTATTAAGAATCCGCTTTTGGGACAGTTTATCCTGCATACACATATCCATCAAACATTGTGATAAATGTCTCCTTAAAAAAACACGTTGTTCTTTGACCAAGGACCTGTTGGACCTGTTGGACTGTGAAGCCATATGGGCACTTGAGATATTTATCGTCAATAATATTGGATTATTTTGTTCAATAGAGAATGAGTTATGTTTTTAAAAATAGTGTTCTTGGTGCTGTATGAATGTAATTATGAGGGTAAATTTGTTTTTGGTTTTTTCTTTTTTTTTTTTTTTCAGTGCCTGTCAAATGCATTAATGCTAGTTTCTGTGCAGGGTTATGTGAATGTGTTCGAGGTTGATTTTGGGTTTGTGTGGATTTGCATGGACCTTTATAAAATTATACAATGTTAATTAATTAAGTCTGCAGGCCGGTATACTTGCTAAACTGTAAATCATCATCATAAAATTTGGACTGAAATTAAGCTCTTTCTTGAGAGCAGCAAATGGTTTTCATCTGAAAAACCTGGCTAAGAGCAAAGACAGAATGACCCAAAAATCTGTGATTTTCCCAAAAAAATGTGAGACCAGAGTTGTCAGCCTGGATATATGTATACAAATTCTTTCATATGTTTTTGTTCTTTCCCGAACAGCTCATTTTTAATGTAAACCCCTAAAAGTATTTACATGTCCATATTTTAATTGACTATGACTGATTCTCACTGTGATTGACTGCACAACAGGATGATGCTATTAGTGATACAAGTTAATATGAAATGTGTATCATTTGTTCAAGGTAATGTAGGCACTTTAATTTGTTGTTTAATATTCTTGTCACCCATTTTAAATAGCATTGTTCGAGTGTGAATACGGGTTTGCCAGAACCACTTTAAAGTTCCTTCAATTGTATTAGGTGTGTTCATTATCTGCATTTTAATGCAATGTTTTAAATGTTCATTGTCATTGAAAACTTCAAATAAAGTATTGGAGCAAAAAATACTTATCTGACTTGTCCTCATTTAAAGATGACGGATAATTACATAACTAGCGACAAAAAGGAGAATTGTCTCTTTTTTGATAATATTGCAAGTGCTACTTTTTGGTGTATAGCTGTCTCTGCAGATTGATTAACCTCAGATAGGAGAATGTTACACAAATTACACACTTTGAGAGGATATTTATTTTGGAATTATCTGAAGGGGGCTTTTATATTCATGCAATAACGAGTACATAAACCATATAACCATGAATAAACTTGTAACAAAACTAAGTAAATAGAAAAAAATTTGATGGGGCTTTTATTCTACAAATTTTCGAACTTTCAATGACGACTTCCTGTCTACGTTGAAGCGTCAGGGTCAGCGTCCGTACTTGGTTCACGTTTAAGAAACAGCAGCTAATCAGAAGTTTAATTCTTTGCAAATACGGGATTATTTTAATTATAATGTACAAACAAGAAACTTGAGAAATATAGACAATCATTAGGGTTGTAATAATTCGCCCGGAGCGGATTAAGAACGAGACACCGAACGTGAACGCGCCAAACCAGGTATAACGTTAACGTGAAGTGTTTCTGAAAATAACTCAATTATCAAAACTGATGGAGTCGCAGAAGAAGACCAATCAGTCTGCAAATAAGACTTCAGCGTCTGAGAATGATGAAGAGGAGGAACGCTGCGCTAATGTGAGTGTCTAACACTACTGACAGTCTGGTTTAGAGACGGTCGGTTATAACGTTAGCTCTTGCAAAATAACGCATTCCTAATATTTCACGTTTTGTGAGAGTTTCTGTCACCATCATTTATATTACAGGTCAAATACTTATTTGGTAAATGACTAAATTAGTTACAAGTCTCATGTGATTTTAACAAGCTGTGTCGTGTAAGATTTCTCCCACGTATGATTGCTGTAATACTTCGCAGAGTGTCAGCATATGTTAGGTGTTTTTTTACTCATATTTAGTAGAAATATGTATTATTTAGTTGCTTTTAACTGTTTTAGAGTGATTCACCCAAAATGTAAAATTTCTTTTAAAAAAAAATTTTTAACTCTCTGGTCATTAAAAATATAAATAAGTTTGTTTCTTGTTGCTCACCAGTGAATCCTCTGCAGTGAATGGGTGCCATCAGAACTGTGATAATACATAAGTACTAATCCACACAGCTCCAGTCTGTCATTTAATGTCTTGTGAAGTGAAAAGCTGTTGTTTGATATAAACAAATCCATCATTAAGATATTTTTATCTTCATCTCATCGCTTCACATTCCATTGTATTGCTTCTTCTAGTGAAATAGCATACTGATATTGTTTTTTTAGCACTGTTTCTTGGACTATTTTCAGTTTTAAACTGTGCTTGATCTGTGTACGGTATATTTCTCTCCTGATTCAGAACAGATTACTTTTTCCATTGGAGAAAGTGATATTGTGGATGATGAACTTATTCGTTAGAAACATGAAGCATATTACTTCACAAGGCATTAATTGATGCCGTGTGGATTATTGTGAAGTTTTTATCAAATGTTTGAACGCTCATTCTGACGGCACCCATTCACTGCAGAGGGTCCATTGGTGAGCAAGTGATGTAATGCCATATTTCTCCAAATCTGTTCTGATTAAGAAACAAATGAATAAACACATAAGGATGAAACAACTCTAACACTAAACAATGTTTTATTTCCTTGTTTCACGTTTAGACCTCCTGTGAAAAAAATGAGAAGCAGGAGCCTTCATCACCCAAACAAGGAGATTTCAGTGATCCGGTGTATAAAGAGATCGCAGTGGCAAATGGCGCCATCAACCGAATGAACAGAGATGAGCTGCGTGCGAAATGTGCTGAGCTGAAGCTTGACACACGGTACTGAGAGCTTTTATTGCATTTTTTTTTACATTTGTTTTACCTGCCATTTACTCGAAATTCACTCATACAGTTTGTTTCTTTTCAGGGGAGTTAAGGATGTCCTAAGGAAGCGCCTGAAAAGTTACTACAAAAAGCAAAAACTGATGCATTCAGCTGCTGCAGCTGGGAACACTGATACATATTTTGACTACATCTGTGTGGTGGATTTTGAAGCAACATGTGAAGAGAATAACCCACCTAACTACCTGCATGAAATCATTGAGTTTCCCATAGTGTTGATCGACATACACACCTTGGAGATTGTGAGTTGGTGAGGGAACACTCTGGTGCTTGATTCTTGCCAGGCAAACATTTAGTGTTGACTGTTTTAGGATTAATCTGCTAGTTTTAATTTGTGTTCCTGTGGCTCAGAGCATTGTATTAGCACTGCAAAAGGTTGTGGGTTCGATTCCCAGGGAACACACATACTGGTAAAAAAAAAAAAAAAAAAAAAGTAAAGCCTGAATGCACTGTAAGTTGCTTTGGATAAAAGCATCTGCTAAATGCATAAATGTAAATTTATGTCAAAATTAATCATTCTAGATTTTAGCAAAGCCACAGTGATTGTTAATCCCATGAACTGATCTTAACACTTACATCTAACATTTTTTTTTTTTTTTGCATTCGTATTTCGTTTGTAATCCCATTCCTGTCATTACAGGTAGACTCATTTCAGGAGTATGTGAAACCAGTGGTGAACCCACAGCTCTCGGAGTTTTGTGTAAAACTTACCGGAATCACACAGGCAAGATTTATGAACTGCAGATTGAATTAAATAACAATTTAAGATGTCTTCAGTACCAGCCAAAAGTTTGAAGATGTAATTACATTTTTTTGAAAGATGAAAATTATTTTAATGCTTCAAAAAGTTTCTTTTTCAAATAAAAGCTAATCTTTTGAACTTTTAATTGATTTCTGAAGACTCATGTGACACTGAAGACTGAAGTGATGCCTGCTTAAAATTAAGCTTTGCCATCATAGGAACTCTTTACATTTTAAAATGTATTGAAAATGTTATAGTAATTCACATTTCATCACTTTTTTTTTTATTACAGTTTTTTATTACTATATTTTTGATCAAATACATGCAACCTCAGTAAGCATTAAGAGCCTTCTAATAAAAAAAAAAAAGAATAAAAACAAATACTGACCCCAAACCTTTGAATGGTCATGTATTTCATGTGCCATCTAAGTTTTTAGTCTAAAATTAAACGGAAAGCAATTGCTCAAGCTTTCATTTTTAATTCTTAATTTTTATATATTTTTTTAGAAAATGGTGGATGAGGCAGAAACGTTCCCTCAGGTTCTAAAGCGAGCAGTTTCTTGGCTACTGGAAAAAGAACTTGGCACAAAGTACAAATATACATTTTTGACAGATGGGTAAGGATTAACCAGACATTTTAAGCATGACTCTAATGAAATTCAATACAATGTACAGCTCACTATCTTGTCTGTGTAGGTCATGGGACATGGGAAAATTTCTTCATACCCAGTGTAAACTGAGTTGCATCAGATACCCACAGTTCGCCAGAAAATGGATCAATATCAGAAAGTCTTACGGAAACTTTTATAAGGTTTGTTTTCATGTTCATTTTTCTTATGACTCCTTATGAAAGCCCCAGAAAGAATTGTGAATTCGGAAAATTGCGTATTCAGATGTAAGTAAAGGATCTTGATATCTAAATTGTACAAATGTATTCGGATGCTTTAAAGATGAGTATCTGATATTTTAAATAAAAAGTTGGCTTTGGAGTTACGTTTGAACAAATACTGATGTTTTTGTGTGTCTCGTGCTTGCTTCTCACAGGTTCCTCGTACTCAGACGAAACTAATCTGCATGCTGGAGAATCTTGGAATGCAGTATGATGGACGTCCCCACTGTGGTCTAGATGACTCCCGCAACATTGCCAGAATTGCCATCTACATGCTGAAGGATGGCTGTCAGTTGCGGGTGAACGAGTGCTTGCATTCAGGAGAACCACGGAGCGTGCCTATCTCGGCCCCTATTGAAGGAGCCCCAGCACCTCAATCCCCCCAAAAAAGAGACTGAAAAGATCATTTAAAGTCTCTTTCACAAAAATAACATTGCTTAATCTGGACAAATATGAGAACCTGTCTCCATGTGAATGTAAGATAAATGAGACTCACTAATGTTCCAGAAATGTGTACAGTTTCTTTTCTGCAAAAGTTTACACCATAGCAGATCAGTGGGGTGAGGCCGTGCTTTTATCACTTTTACTGAAAATTTATGTACTGTATTTTGAAACTTGCTCCTGATAAGCTGAAACAGTAGCTTCAAGTAAAAGGCTTTTTTTCAAGCCTAACTGATGGGCGATTAATACTTGCAATACTGCATTGCATTGCTTTTCTTAATTCATGTTGCACATCCAATGAAAAACTCAATTTGTATTCTTTTGTCAATAAACTTTTTTTTATGATGCCACTGTACAATATTATTTTAAGAGATATATAATTCTACATGCTGTTCCTATTTGCTCAAGATCTGATTTTCAAGTGTACTACATTTTTTTTTTAGTTAAACTCTTATTGAGTTCTTTGCACCGTGATAGTCTATGCAAAGTTTAGATATGTTTTGGTTATGCAACAGGACTTGTCAACACAAAGTTCACTGTTTCTGGCCACCTTATCTTATTTTCCAAGGCCATGCAATAATCGAGATTAAGTATGATATGTTAACACACAGTCATGATCATTCTAATGTACTGATGTTTTTGTTTAAATGTGTTATTAGTGCATGTAATTATGCAATTTCTCTTGCTTTTTTAAGTTAATATTTCTATTGATCTGATTAGATATTAGTTTAGCAAAAGTGTCCAACAGATGGCGTCAAATAACACTTTTCTAAATAATCGTAAGCAACACAAAGCCCACCATCATCAGTAAAGTCAACAAGGAGACAGTTGGATTAATTGGCATGAATTTGGTTTGTGTTTCCCTTATGTATTTTGTATTTCTTTCCAGGTTGTTTGTATAAAGACTAAAGTCCCTTTCATATCATAGGCAAACAGGATTCAGCTGTCTTCATGTGATGCTTTGGAAGAAAGCTATTATTTACATTGGGTGGCGCACGGTTTTATTATGTTACATACTGTTAGTTAAACCGATACAATAGAAACGAAGTTACTTTCACATCCCATCTTCACTGCACGCGACGCTACTAGACGAACGCTGTTAATACGCGACGCGTGCTTCGTCACCACCCAACTGACCAATCAAGGCTTTTGTTTATGCGAGCGTTGCGTCGCTGGCGCGTAGAGAAGGTGGGGCTTTGACGCAGTGCTGCTCCTGTGAACGTTCACTGCTGGCTGCATGCGCAGAGAACAGGCGGAGACACACGAGGAAAGACTACAGCAGACACCGCTGCCCTTCTTTCATTCTAACTCACTGGATCTGTCTTAGATTTTTTTCTCTCATGTGGTATCAAAGGACGCGCTGGCGAAATCGCCAGCCTCGCGCACAGGGCTGATGCGACTTTTGATGCGCGCGTGTGGTTTTTATCCTGCGGTCGATGGCGCAGATAAAGAGGATGCGTGAAAGAACGCAGCCCAGCCCTGTTTTCCTGAATGCGACTGAACGGAACTGCATATTTTCGGATGAAGATGAAATCGGCATGGTCTAAATGTTGGTTTCATCTGGATTGCTGTGCGGAGAACCCGAATCGATAAGGCAAGTTAAAGCGACACTATGCTGCCTAAGTGATTGATCACTGTGCTCAATGAGAACAAGGAGGAGCACGGCTTCGATACGATGGCTGAGGAGAATAACCTGAAGACAGCTAGATTATGGAGGGATGCTGCTTTGCGCTCCAGGAAGCTGAGGAGCAATCTGAGACATCTGACTCTCAGTACCAAAAACTGCCAGAAAATTACATTGCCCGAGGACATAAAGGAGATCGAGGTCCTCAATCTGGGCAACAACTCCCTTCAAGAGCTTCCAGAGGGACTGGGCTCAACCCTAACCAGGCTTCGCATCCTCATCCTTCGAAGGAACAAGTTTGCAACAGTTCCCACTGCAGTATTTCAGCTTAGTCAGCTGGTTGAATTAGATGTCAGTCACAACTGCTTGAACCACTTTTCAGATGAAATTGATCTTCTAAAGGGGCTTAAAAAGTTGTGCATCTGTCATAACAAAATCCAAGACCTGCCATCTCAGATTGGTACTTTGCAAAGTCTGGAGGAGCTTGACATCAGCTTCAATGAGCTGCATGATTTCCCCAGGTCCTTTTCACAGCTCAGGAAGCTCAGAACGCTCGATGTGGATCATAACAAGCTACAGCGTTTCCCTTCTGAAATACTTGCCCTTACTGATCTGGAAGAGCTTGACTGCTCTGGAAATAAACTAGAAGGTCTTCCGGGTAACATCATGATGCTCCAGTCTATTAAAATCTTGTGGCTCAGCAGCACTCACCTCTCGTTTTTGCCTGAAACATTTTGTGAGCTGCAGAACTTGGAGAGCCTGATGCTTGATAATAATTTCCTCACAAGCCTGCCACAATCGTTTGGGAAACTGCAGAAACTGAAAATGCTCAATCTCTCCTCAAACTCCTTTGAACATTTTCCTCAGGTTATCATCAAACTCACCAGTTTGGAGGAGTTGTACTTAAGCCGGAATAAACTGACGTTCCTCCCTGAGGAGGTAGGACAGCTGTGCAATCTCGCTAATTTGTGGTTGGACAATAATAGCATAACGTTTCTCCCAGACTCTATTGTAGAGCTAGGGAAATTGGAGGAGCTGGTTTTACAGGGTAACCAAATCGCCATCCTCCCAGACAATTTTGGAAAACTTGCCAAAGTCAACATCTGGAAGGTGAAGGATAATCCTCTTATTCAGCCTCCGTATGAAGTGTGCATGAAGGGGATCCCCTACATAGCTGCCTATCAGAAGGAGCTTGCACATTCCCAACCTGCTGTAAAACCCAGGCTTAAACTGGTTTTGATGGGCCAGAGAAATGCAGGGAAAACCACACTCAGGCAGTGCATTGTCAACAAACCATCAGATGCCAAGATGGCCATTGGATGTAGGGGTATTGACGTGACCAACTGGGTTGCGGATGCAGATCGGTCTCTTACATTCATTGTATATGATTTATCTGGTAAGCAGAACTATGATCTTATCAAACCCTTTTTCCTGTCTCCCGGAGCACTTTATGTCTTGGTGGTGAATTTGAAATTGTATACATCAAAGAGTTTCTACTCTCATGTTGGGAGTTTCCTCCATCTGCTCAGTGCTAAGGTGCCACACGCAGTTGTGTGCATTGTAGGCACCCACAGTGACTTATGTGAAGAGGTTGAGGTTGAAGAAAAGTGCCTGGATATTCACAGACAGATTTCGCTCCAGGAAAAAACGGACACTGAATGCCTACAAGTGCTTGCCCTGCAGGTTGACGAAGCGCTTGAGCAGGGTTACGATGTCCGGACTTCTAGCCCCCACGTTCTGTTTTATGGGGTCACAGATAAAAACTTGCGACGTAAAAAGTCTCAGTTGCAATACATGCTCAACAATCGACTACAAATCCTCTCTCCAGTGATTTGCGTCAGCTGCATGGTGGCTCAAAGAAACATCCAGCATTTGAAAGAGAAGCTCATGTCTGTTGCCGATCACAGGGAGATTTTCCCCAATCTTCACAGAGTCCTGCCAAAGTCATGGCAGATGCTTGAGGAACTGCATTTTAAGCCACAGGATTTATGGCTTTCCTGGTGGGATTCAGCCCGGTTTGGCCTTCAGGCTGGGCTGACGGAGGACCGCCTGCAAAGCGCGCTCTCGTATCTACACGAGAGCGGTAAACTTTTGTACTTTGAAGACAGCATGACGTTGAAGGAATACGTCTTCCACAATCTACCCCGGTTTATCGCCATCTTGAATGTGTTTTTTCAGAGAGACCTCGCTGCAATGCTTGAGAAACTACAGGCTGAAGGAGACGATGGAGATGGCGTCAGGTCTACGCAGATGCACGGTCACGTGGAGGGGTTTCTGTTGCACGGCTTGCTGCCATCAAATGTGATTCGATTGCTGCTTAAGCCCCTGGTCCAGACACAGCAGGACTTGCACCTGATCATGGAACTGCTGGAAAAGATGGGCGTCTGCTACTGTGTCAACAAACCTCGCAGCAAGCCGCTGAATGGGGCCACCGTCTGGTATAAGTTTCCCAGTCAGGTCAGCAACGAGGAGCCCCATCCTGAGGCCTCGGCCAGCGGGGGCTCGTCGATCCCTGGTCAGTTCTTCTCAGTTGAGCAGCTGCAGATTGAATACAGGTTTCCTTTCTCAACCCCTCTTGGACTTTTTGCACGGTATAGCGTGCAAATCAACAGCCACGTGGTGCAACGGTCTGATGGAAAGCATCATATCTTTGCCTATCGGGGTAAAGTGCCTGTGATGGTGAGTTACCGGCCCTCACGGAGCAGATTGCAGCCTGAGACCATCTCCATTTCCAGCCATGCATCCTTGCCAAATATCTGGACAGCTTGGCAAGCCATTATTCCCTTAGTGGAGGAGTTCAATGTTCTTCTGCAGGAATGGCCTGGCCTTCACTACTCTGTGCATGTCCTGTGTTCCAAGTGCCTGAAGAGAGGGTCCCCCAATCCACATTCCTTTCCAGGTTAGTGTTCTGAGCCTTTCCAGGTCTTGTTTCTAATACAGTTTATGACCATAATTTCTTATTGCCACTACATGTCTGCATTAATGCTAAGGAATAGTTCACTCAAAAATACAAATTCCAGATTGTTTCAGACTTGTATGTGTCTTCTGCAGAGCACAAAAGAGGATATTGTGAAGAATGTTTTAATCGTATTTGCCCATACAATTAAAGTTAGAAGAGCCCAATCAACTTTTGACCCCGCTCAAATTTATTGAATGGACAAAAAAGTTCAGAATCATAAATAATTACATAATCCACATAATAAAGAAAAACATACATTTAAATAATGACCTGCTGAGGGTGAGTAAATGATTACAGAATTTAATTTTTTTTTTTTTTTTTCGAGTGAACTATTGCTTTAACATAATTCAGAATGGAGTGTTATGATGGAAAACAAGCTGTTAACCAGATATGTTCATTCATTTACAGTTTAGAGACTTATTAAAATGTTTTAGTTTAACACTGATATGCAGTCATAAATCTATCAGGCATGTATTTCAGAACAAATAAAGAGTAGCATTAATTCTGCTGTGATGAATAAGGTCATCTTTGCAGTGCTGTCACTATGGAGGCGTATGTCTGGGTTTATTGCCAAGTAAACACTGATACAATAAAGGGTGAATCAGCGTGAAATGAAGTCATTTTGGGATGGATCTAGGCTAAACAAAGAATGAGTATGGCTGGCCATAACAAGAGAGAGGGGGGTGGTCTCACTGGGTTTAAAGCCACACCTAGAAACACAAATTAGCTTGAGCTGTCTGCTGTGCTGCTGAGAACACAGACTCGCACATCTACAGCATTGGAGAGGGTCACCGTGGTAACATCATATGCCTTTCTTCATGGGATGCAGATTAGGTGCAGCAGCCACTGGCATATATAGTAACCTAGGTTCCGGTATATATTTTTAAAATAAAACAGAAAATAAAAAGAATGCTTTTTATAAATGTATACATATTCTTGGTAGTCTTGTATTCTGTAGTTTTGTACCCTCTTAGACTCAGGTGCTATTATTGTATTGGCATCATGTTCATGTGTCCGTAGACAATTTGGGGTTATTAAGTGTAGTTACAAAATATTGCATAAAGAGGTATAGGTTAGGTTCCCCTAGGCCTTGGTGTCTTCTGTCTTCATTTATGAAGGCGTCACAAACTTCCTAAGTTTCTGAAAGTGTAAAATGTTGGCGTAAATTCTTTCTGGCAAACTACATAGTTATTCTTAGCTTTAAGGAGCTCGCTGAGTGATATTTATGTATGCTGTAATTTGTTGTGTTTATATCCAGTGTTGAAATAGGCACATTTTGAGTGTTATTTTAAAGATTAAGTGATGCTGGCTTATGTTAGAGATATACCTCATTGAACACACCATGCCCATTTTTGCCAAATATCAGTCAAAGACAGCATTAGCTCAAGCTAATGCAATGAGGCCCAGTTTCATATATGTCATTGCATTCTAATGGTTCCACACCTCCTGGAAAAGAAACAATTTTTTTATAACAAAGTACAATGACTCCATAAAATATGCAGTCACTTAAAGTGTCTGAATATCATTGCATTAAATAAAAGGTCTTACCAATTGAAACTTTTAAATGAATGATGCTCAACCTTTTTTCAGAAATAATTAAAAGCATTTTTTTTTATTATTTCTGATTACCTTTAATTTTACCTTTTTAATTTTGAACAGTATATTTGTTGTTTGATCATTTAAAACCTATCAAACGCATTTTTTTTTTTTTTTTTTTGTGAAATGTTGGTGCAATATTTCTTTACAATAAATGCCACATGATTTTTTTATTATATAATGTGACAGTCACATGTTTAGCCTAAGTGTAGCCTAAATGTCCAAATATGTTTTGGGCCCATTGTATTTTAAAATGGTCAATGCATGACGGTACTGTCATTTGTGCATTACATTGTGCATATTCTGAAATTTTGACAGCGCTAGTTGCTAGTATGTTTTTCAATGTTATTTTTGGTCTTTCAAAGTCTTTCTTTTGCAACATAATAATCCTGTAAAATAGACCAGACGCTATGGCTCATTAGGTTTACAGTAATGTTTTAATCTCCTAATGAAAGAATTATATTTGTATGATGTTTAAATAGCTGGACAGGATGTCCTCTTAGGCTTGACAGCTTGTTTCCTGAAGTCACATGATAAGACGGTTCAGGTGGGGCAATTCCTGACTCACAATAGTTCTTAACAGGAGCTCACAAGACGTAAGGGCCCTGTGCCATGGTAAAGACCTGTTTGGCCTGCTTTTAATGGGTGCATTAGTTTGTAAGTACCCATTGTTATTGAAAGCTGGATAAGTTGAGCTCATTAATGTTAATAGATATCGACTGCAAGCTGTATTTATGGTAGGGATGCCAATCTGTTTCTTTGTTTTACCATATACAGGTCTCTAGACCTAAGTAAAAACAGAACAAGTTTAGCAGCAAGGTTTTTTGATCCTACCAAATTTAGGCATGATATTTTTGGCTCACTTGCATGTTGATTTAGTGTTGAAGCTCCACTCTCTGAAAGACTAAACATAGTGTGATGCTCACAGGCAGTCCTCTTTTACTTCGGGGTTCAGAGACCCAGAACCACTTTCTTTTTGGATTCATCCCGATGTCCAATAGCAGATCAGAGTGTTTTAAACCAATTGAGTCTTATATTTTATTTAGCACAATTTAAGTTAGTAATTAGTTAGTAATTAAGTTAGTAACTGTCCGTCCGTCCGTCTCGCATTCATAGTCGATCTTCACAAATATTGCTTTTCTTGTTAAAATGGCAGTGATATGAATTTCAATTAACCCTTTGCAAAGAGCCGGCCCCTTATTTACTGTTGCTACGCCCAACAAACCATGTCCTCTTCACGCCACGCCAAAGTCTTTGGCAAAACATCATGCTCTTAAGCAATGAAAAATGGAAACAAACTTTTGAAAATAAAAACTCAGCTTTCAAATTTTGTACTTTTTATGAAATTCAAACAATAAATGCCGTTTTGTGGCACTTGAATGTGTCGTGATAGATCACTGTAGAGCCTCAGTCCAAGCAGCACGTGAACGGATCGTCTATTCATATTTGCTAGTTAAAGCACAAAATAAACATGAATGAACATCAGAAGGTATTTTATTTAAACCACAGAAAGACTGGGCAGTATGACCAAAAATTTATATCACAGAATTTTTCAAAATTATGCTAGTTTTGTGGTATATGATGGTTTTTATTTTTTTCATGCATGACCGGGTGTTAACCACATTTTCTACTGATTAAGAGAGGAAATACTGCAGTAGATTGACTATGAAAAAATTCCATCTTAACTGAACTTAGGACTGGTGGTGGTGCTTAGGATATTGTTTGTCATTTAGGGTTTCTACAAAAAAAGTAAAAAACTAACACTGATCAGATAACAATACTTCTACGAATTCTACTTCTAATAACAATGTAAAACGTACTGTGGATTAATGAGCTGCTGGGTTCATGAATATTGATCACTTTGTGTTCATCTAAATTGATGTGCTGAAATCAAAACAGGGAAGATAATAGGTTAGCGCCAGCCAATGTGATTGCTGTTTGTGCATTAGCCCCGCCCACTACTGGAGAATCCGGCAGTTCTTAAAAGCTGAAGATTCCGAAGGAACGTTGTTATTTTGACAAGAAAATGCAACAAAGAATATCGTTTAAATGTAGCGTGTCAATTCTGCATGTTATGTAAGACTCTCTCACTCTGTCTCTTTCTTTGCGTTTGTGTGAGATAAAGCGACAGTGAGTCGTGTGCCGTTACACTAGAGTTTACAGTACGTCAAATACAGGGACCCCATTGTGCCGTGTTCCAAACATTGTTTAAGCAACATACACCGGTATTACGGTATATTAAAAAATCGTATCATAACAAAAATAAACACAGGTATTCGGTATAAACCGGTATACCGCCCAGCACTAATATATAACATTTTTCAAATTTAAGTCCACCAAAGTTAATCTATTCTCCTGTCTGATTTGTTTATTGGAAAATATGGTGGTTTTTGGATATTGGTCAGATCACCTGTCAATCAAGCTCCTTGCTAAGGCTCAAATAATTTAATTGAATTTTCTTTGCATTCCTACCTTTAATGCAATTCTGCATTTTATTTGTACCTCAATTCAGTTGAAATGAAGGACCTTAAATGGAATTTAAAAGGATTTCTATCTCTAGTGTCTGAGAGCTTGTTTGGGTGTTCATAATATGTCATCTCAAACAGCAGACTGGAAAGAAAAGCTGGTGGACGTGTTTTGCAGGTGATGTGAGTTTGTTGAGTTGAACTTTCTCCTGTTATCTAATCTCATTGACTCCTTATTTAATATTTATTGAAGAAGTTTGCACATTTGGATGTGCATGTGCACCTTTTTTGAATGAATTTGTCCTCTGCATCCTTTAAGTGCAAAGAAATAAAATTGAGGAAATTACTTTTGACAGCTGACAGTTGGCTTGTTACATCCATTTGGCGTCTTCAGACAGAGTTTAAAAATGAGGAAAAAGCTGACATAACCTGTTTGTCAGTGAACTCAGTTGAGATGGCATTAGGTACAGTAGCTTGTCTGACCCATTTAGAAACTGAGCCAACTGATATTTAGTCGTTTGGCTCTTGGACTGGGTGTAAGAAATAAGAGCCCAGTTGTTCCCTGAGCTAAATTCAGTCACTGCTCATCAGAGCTGGCCGAAGCACCTGCACTGTCAGCACACTGTACTTAAGTCACAAAAGTCTGCCTGTATCAACTGCCATGTACTTGTATATATGACCGTACATATGTTGTTGTTGGTGGAGTGTGTCACTGTGGTGCCAGAAAGTATCCATCCTGTCGGCGGCTGGGGCGGCAAGTCTTCTTAGCAGCTTTTCTTAGCAAAACCCTGCCCATCACCTTTTCAAGTGACCTTAGCTTGATGGGAACCTTGCTGGTATTTTGAGATATTTTGGACGCCATGTTCAGGGCTGGTGACAGACTAATGATGGCATTTCTGTACGGCACTGTTTAAATGAAAGGTTTTTCAAGATTGCAATGTTTGAGTTATAGGCTTACTCTCCCAGATTTGGTGTATTTGATGGATGGAGCAAGACCTTTGATGTTTCTAGGGATGTATGGATATTAAAATTCTGCTTAATAATACAATGATAACAGATAAATGCACTGTTAAATGTCGCTGTAGATTTAGCAGCACATTACTGTAAAAACACAGTACAATACTGCATTTTTATAGTACAGTAATATACTGTAATTTGCATTGCATTCTGGGTAATATGGTTTGAGCGGGAACATTTTTCAACCATGCTGCCAGTACTGTACTGTAAAAATACAAGAAAATAGGTAACAGTGTGGCTAATTTTTTTTTTTTTTTTTTTTTACTAGGCTATTTGTAATTTTATAAATAAGTTATAAATGCTATTTTAATAATAAAACAACATTTATAAATTATTTAAATATTTAAGTTATTTAAAAATTAAATATTAATTAATGTTAACAAATATGAATAAATGATGTAACAAATGTATTGCTCATTGTTAATATTAGTTAATGAATTAACATTAACTAATTAACCTTACAATAAAGTGTTACCAAATAATGTATTTTGTCTTAATAAATAAAAATAAAGCACTTAAGTGAAATACTACAAGTGAATTTAGGCATCACAACATTATAATGAACACTATGAAAAATTTGCTATTAACGTTTCAGATATAAATTTAGTCTTTATCACAGTTTTATTGTAAATAAGAAATACCTAAATATAATATAAATCCCATTTTTAAGATTTGCTTGATTAAATTTTTTTTTTTTAGATGTAACTAAAATCTTTTCAAATAATATTTTAAATAAATAAAAAAAGCAATATAAGATACAAGAAAATATAAGATTAGCTAATAATTAGGTGTTATCATTTAGGTGTTTTATTCTCTGGTCTTCATCCTATTTATTGTAAATAAGAATTCAATTTAGAGAGCCATTGTTCATTAATTGGCCATGGTAAGAAATAATTGATTTACAGTTTCTAAATGGTTGGGCTTTTCCCCTTTACATTAGCTGTCTTCATGATGTAGTCTGCTGAAATGCTTTCCCTGTCTGTTAGGGTGCTCAGGGTCAGTCTGATTCCTCTCAGAGATGCCCTCCTGTAATCTCTAATGGATTTGACAGGATTACCCCACGAGTGAAAGGGAACCTTAAGGACTGGCAATTAAGTCAAGGCAGAGTTGGTTAAGTAATCACATGCTGAACAGTTACAACTAATTTTCATAGTATTCGATGACACAGAGTCATGAGTAAGTTCATATGGCATCATATCATAATGAAATCAGATTTATGCCTGTTTTTCGAAACTGCTCTCAGGATAAGAGCTGTTCCCAGATGAAAGTGTTTTACCTCACAGGTGTAACATGTCAGAACCTGTACCAAGATAAAACATTATGTCTTTAGAACAAGAAGGACTTATGTATGTCATAAAAAACTCAAGATAAGACAGAATGTATGAGATGGATGAGTTATGGTCCAGACGTTGCGGTTGAAACGTATATGGCGTAGTCAGTCGGGGTCAACAGGAGGTTTGGGTGTTTGCAAGTATAGTTCCGATATGTAAAAACCTGCTTCCCTCTATTCTTGCCCTGGACCTCCGGAAATTCTGCCTGTGAAAACATTCTACTGTCGGAATTCTGGGAAATGATGCTGATTTTGAGATTCAGTAATGGTCAGCTGCCACGTCTTTCTTTGGATTCCTTGATTTTTATCTGCTCTCATGATGACTTTGGCCGTATCACAAAGGCAGTTTAATCTCTTCCCATTTGTTTACCAAGCATGTTTGAATGATGATTTGACAACTTTTAATTGTTCTATATGCTCAATTTTTTATTCCTTGTATTTAGGTCACAGCTCACAGGTGGGAAAGATTGCTATCATGTCTAAAAGTGGAATAGGAAACCTGGGGGTGGTTTTGCAATAATGGATCGGCTCAAATATCAATTTCACGTGAGAGTGAAAGTGATGCGTCTCTCATTACACGTTTTGTGCTATTCTGTGCAGCTAATGAGCTCAGAAGTTTGTGTTTCATGGCAGGATTGCTGTAATTTTGTTTCAAATAGCTAGTTACGACAATCTCAGACTGCCGTTCTGACTCAAGAAGAGTATGTGAGCTGTGTGTTTGACCTCTCATGTTTGTTTTGCGTGTTTCAGCCTGAAACCTTGTATTCCCGAGCACCGGAATAATCTGATGCTGTCAATCCCGTTATGTCACTGCATTCCCTCGAGGTCTACATTGTAAGCCTGCAGAATTATCCATGTGACCTGTGCAGGGCTGGATGAGTAGAAGGGTTTGTAATACACGTGTCTTCTCTTTTAATGTTGACATCACATGAGTCGCATCAGCAGATTCATCTGCGTCAGTCATCAGGGGTTCAGTTGATAGAAATGAAATCCTCACTCTGCTTTAGTGCTCAGAGTATAAGGAAACATGAAGAATATTGGTGCTTTTGCTTGATATATTTAGGAAGGGCCCGATTTTATGCACATTCTAAATCTTGAATAATTTAATTGTTAATGATTGTTCCTCATAAAAACATTTGTTGAAACTTTAGATCCATGACATCCAGTTCAATGTGCATCTAATAAACCAAGCCAGGCAAGAAAAGGATCATTGCCATTAGAGATGAAAAGTACATTAGAGAATATTTTGCAACCATATTTGTTACCATCAGATACTTATATATATATAGTTTTTATTTATCAGTATTTAATTGTGCATTCTAACTTTTTGCATTTAGATTACTTTTGTCAGTGTCTAACACACACTTAAAGTTAATCTGTAAACCACTAATCATTTTAAAACACTGTTAAATTTAGTAAATCACATAGGATTAATAATCCATTTTTTCACACTTATAATTTTGTGATCCCTAAATTCATTTGTAGCATTTAAGACAACTGATTTTAGTGCTTTATTACAAAATTGTATGCAAACTGTAATATGTAGTTATATGTACAACACATTATTTTAGTTTGTATTTTTTTTAATTATTATTTAAAATTTATTTAGACAAAGTAGTTTAGAATTTATCAGATATCAACAACACATAAAAACCAATTATCGGCTTATTAGCATCGACAAGAATTTTAATATTGCTGCGTTCCTTATTATAATGCTTTTTGCTCTATATGTACTATAGAAAATCTCAAATATTTTAAATACATATCATTTTAATGCCATGATCTTCTTTGAAATACCTTGAAAATACCATGGTATATGAATATGGTTATCATAAAGTACCATGAAATGTGTCAAAGTACGAAATATATCAAAGTCTTATCCTCTCTTTGATTAAAATGAATGATGAATGATCATGTTTCTTTGATAAAACAGAAGTGCACAATCTTCCGTCTCTAATCTCCAATTGTTTTGTCGTCAGATTTTCATGATACACTAGACGTATACTTGGTGTAAGTCAGCATGGCATTGTGACAGTGTAGAAAGCCTTGACAAGATTCAAATCTGTTCAAATGCACTATCAGCGTTCACACTGTGTAAGCAGGATTAGATAGCAGCTATCACCCGCGTCTTGTTTCCATCTCTTTTTCTGTGCTGTGCATGCTCTATGCTGTCAGATATTTACATGTTTCTTTTAGCCTCAGCTTATTTTAGCCCTGATCTTATCTCTGCCTGCAGGACTCATCAGATTCTGCTCTGCATCAGTTAAAATAGCACTGCAACCAAAAAAATATACCTTGTGAGTGTGTACTAGTCAGAAAACAGCATTTATTGCAACTCCAGTCTTATTGATTTGTGCAATTGAGCATAGCTTAGTTTCTCACGTGGTATTAATGTAGCACACTTCATTTGTTGATTGCATAACGGCTGTATTGCCAGCTGCAGCGTGTTGTAATTTGACAGATCTGTCCATACAGATGAAGTCCTCCAGCCCTGACCTTTGGCAGTAAAAGCAGCATGAACTTCCTCCAAAGGGAGAGATGCTGCTATTCCTGGAAGCCAGTATTCAAGGCTGTTCTGTGGTCAAGAAAGATCTTGTGCGACTTGAGAATTTCGGTTAGGGCAAGCATAACGTTCTCATACTTGATTTGTAGGATGCAGGAACACAAGGTGCAGACGAAGGGAATGTTTATGTCTACATGGGTGGAATAATTGATGCCGTGTTTATAAATATGTCTAATCGTTCTGCATCACTGAGAACTGGTTTAAATTTATGAGCACAGCAGGAGTGCTGATCTGCTTTACACTTTCACTTGAATGTGCACTGGGACTAATCCTGGGACAAAAGGAAGATTTGCCTTGAAAATTAAATGAATAAATGAATAAATAATGTATACTTTCCCAGGCTTTTATTTGGTTGTGGCCACCAGATCTTCCAGAATGGTGACTTTTTTTATTTTGACTGTTTGTTGAAGTCTGTATAAAAGAAGGATATTTTAAAATGTATTTGTCAGTACAACTTTTGGTGTACATTAATACATTTATTACTACAAAAGTTCAGGTTTAGTGAGGTATTTAAAAAAAAATAAGAAAATTAATACTTAACAGATAATACCTCTGTTCAGCAAGAATGCATAAAATTTGGCAATTAAGACATTTATAATGTTATAATGATTGCAATAGTGCTATATTGTTAAAAAAAAATCTGAAAGATCATGTGACAAAGAAGACTGGAGTAATGCCTGTTGAAAAATCAGCTTTGACATCACAGGAATAAATGACATATTAAAAATATTTGAAAGAAGAAAACATTTAAAGGGTAGTGTACAAATAACACGCATTATTAAAAAAAAAATAACTTTGATAGTATGATAAGACTCTGGTATAATGGTATACCAGTATATTATACCATTTATAAAGTAAAAAAAAAAAAGTAAAGCTTTAAAAATAAAAGTGTATGTTTTTGTGAGTGATTTGTTCATTTCAGAATATTTCGGATCGTTCACAAAGCGTCCTGCTCCTCACTGCTGCTGCTGAATTTCAAAAGCTCTGGTTCTCTCTTTGGGGGCTTCCTGCATCTCTAAAATCGATACAAATTCAACTGAGCATGATTGGTGTAATGTGTAAGCTAGCACATACTGATGGTGGCTTGGTGGATGGCCATAATGCGTGTGGGGCCGGCAGTGATCTCATTACGGACCAGATGTGAGCATCTGTCTCGAGCCAGTCAGATGGCAGATCAAGCTTACAGCAGCCTTTTATTAACAAGATACAGACAGATAGCAATGCTAGTTTTTCTCAACTTTTACACAATTGATGATAATGTTCATCAGCTGTCTTGAATACAAAGCACTTCTCATATGGCTTCTTACAGCTTGGAAAAGTGTCATTAAGACACTGCAGCACACTGCTTGACCTTTAACCAGGCCTCTTTGCCGTGTGCTGAAGATATAATTAAGTGTTTGCCCTCTTCCAGTGCCTATGTTTAATTCAAATCCACTCATAGTGCTGCTGAGAGTTATATATATAAGTGCATCTCTAGTTTAGCAGGTGCTACTGGCAAAGCATTCCGTTTGAGAACCCAAAAGACAGTCGTACAGTCCTAGATTCACTTCATCGAAATGAATTATATTTCTGTTTCATTTTATTTCAGCATGATTTCAATGAATGAAAATGATTTTCTGTAGTTTTAAGGGGTAAAAAACAAACACTGTTCATGTGTTTTATAGGGTTGGATGATTTCCGTGATGCGGAAAACATGGACGAACAGAATATAAGTTACTGTATGACGCAGAATGTCAATGAATTTGCCAAATTTTGGATGGATACATCAAAGTATTACACTTAAATCAAAACGCGATATGGAGTAATGTCTGTGAAAATTGTCCACAAAAACACCATTTAAATATAAATCCTGCATGAGTGTGTGAATGAATGGTGCAGACACGCGGCTTCATTTACAGCACATACTGTTTTCAGCCTCTGCCACCTCAATATATAAGTACATGAACATATAAACATAATCTCTAGAACTGCTCTGAGAGTTACTTCATTAGCATTTTACTATTTCTTTTGAGTGAAACTATCATCATATCATATACAAACAGAAACCAAAAGGTCTTCACGGCAACCTGTCAAAATAAAAGTTTGGTTTAACTTGAAGAAACAGTGACAGAACTATTACTTAATGTAATGATAGTACTGCTACTAATAAAAATATTATTATTAAAACATTATTTTTAAATGAATATTTACCAGAATTTTTTTTTATCAGAATTTATTTATCAGAAAAATGTAAATACACAACACAATAGCCTATTTATGGAAAAACATTAAAAAAAAAATCAATTAATTAGAGATTATTTTGATTGTTAATATTTAATGAAACAATTAAAATGGAATCCAGAAAATTTATTAAAAACAACTTGGTAAAAATAAAACTTTATTTGATTTAAAACAAACAAACAAACAAAGATTTCATAGGGTGTTTTTTTTTTTGTTAAACCTTTAAAAAAAATTGCAGTTTAATATTGTCATTTCAATTATTAGACATGCTTTTTAATGAATACAATTTAATTTAACCATCAAAACAGAAAAAATCCAGAAGAATTGAAATGGAGAAAAACGGAATTTGGAGAAAAATAAAATGGAATTTGGGAAAAAGGAAAGTGATTTCAAAGGGCCCTAGTTTTACATATCACTCAGATGGTCACGTCTTATTTAAGTGGGCGGTGAGACTACAAGCTGTCAAGACTGCAAGCAACCCAACACTGAGCACTTGCAATCTAGATAATGTTAACAATCTAGTTCTGTTTCATCATTTGTGTCTGGCTTGTTCCAGATCTGTGTAAGTGAAGCCCTGATCTTTGATTACAATATTGTTTGACATTGTGTTAATTTAATGGATGTCTCTGTGTGAGGCTCACAAATAGCAAAGGGAGACTAAAGAGTGCAATGAAATGTGTAGAAACATCTGGAATGGTATGAAAAAGGCATCGAAATAAGATTTGTGTTTGTTGAAGAGGATACATGAATTGTACTCAAAAATGTTTACAAATTCCTTAGTCCTTACTCAAGTCTGAGAATGGTCATTTGTGTGGTTATAATCAGATTTTGGTAGTGTTACTGAGAGACTCCTCTGATTTCCCCTCATTGTCTGCAGTGAATGAAGTTTGATGGTGCTGATTTTGAGTCATTTTCCATTTCCAGTCATGATTCGTCTCCCATGTCAGTCCTTCCATACATATCCAATGACTGTTGTTATGCTTCTGTCTCACTATGGAGTCATATGTGTTTTAAGACCCATGAAAATGAGAAGTTGGCAGTTCTTGGGTACTAGTTCTAGCGTATTTTGATTTCTGATTTTACAGTGAATGTAATACAGATTCATAAACAATTATATTTTAACAGTGTGTTAAAGGAACAGTCATCATTTACTCCAAACCTGTATGATTTTCCATTTTTCCAGGGAAAATTCCAGAGAGGGACAAAGTCAGTGTATTGAGTCGTTCAAAGATCCAAGTCAAAATAATGATTTGTTCACAAATCAGATATCACTGCTTCTTTTGTGAACTTTGTGCATATGTTGGAAATCTCTAACTTAGAGTGGTCCACCCTTTAGTTAATGATTGTGTTAATTTTGCTGTGTTTGATTCAGCTGTTGACTTTAATACATCACTGTCGTTCTTCTTGGAGATATTTATTTGATTCTTAATGGCCGTGAACAGACCTTTGATTTCAGGGCTATTCAGTAACAGATTTCTTAAAGCACTGAGCATATGTTTAAATGGGATTCTCTTTTAACCTCAGCCGTTTGGCTTTTTCAGCAGAGCAGACAGCTGCATGGAAATCTCATCAAGACACTCGGCACTGACTGAGACATCTGAATCCAGACGGCTGTTAAGCTCTGGCCACGTGCCGATGAATGCATGCATGTGTGACACATTTGTTTACATCTCTGTTTATTGTTATATTACACTCTAGTACAGTTTTATTGTTTGTTAAGTTTGATGTTGAGGGGAAAGGAGGATTCATTTTTACTGACCAGTCAGTGTCAGTTTTTTTTATAATTACTAATATTTGCTGACCCTGATTCACTCACTCGTGCACTTTGTGCTTTATCACTCAGAGCGATAATCCTCTGTCCGAGTCACCGGCCTTGAGTGGCTGCGCACGTCTCACCCTGCTGTTCACTCTACAGTCTTGCCTGATCACTGTTTACCATCCGCCACACTGCGCTAGAGGTCAAACGGTGGGAAATGAGTGATGCATACCACCATATGTGGTGCAGAAAGACGGTTGCAGCAAATTGTTAGTTTCCCCTTGTCTTGAAACCCGCTGAGCATTTTTGTGCATCAAACATGGGTTTAAAAATTCACAAATATTCACAGCGTGGTTTTGTTTTGTTTTGTTGTGAATGATTCAATAAATCAAGCTGAACTTCCGCTTGACAAGCGCTATGTCAGCGACACGCTGTTAATTCCGGAGGCAGTTTGTTTTGACAGTACCTTCATGAATCCACATCCTCTGGACACTCAAGAAAAAGATGATGCATCTCAGGATGTCTTTGACCCAGATTTCAGACTTCACAAAGGGCTGCAGAGCGAGTCACAGCATGAATGCGTTAAAGATAAAACAGCTTGGGAAAATATCTGGAATGCGACAGTAGGGCTAGACAAGTGCTTGTCTTTTGTGTGTGTGTTTTGTTGTTGGAATGTGTCTAATTCAAGATGTAACAGACTTCCAGCTCATTGCATGTTTCAGTCTTAATAAAAATAACGTACATCCTTTGTTTTAACTTACATCCTTTTAATTTAGTAGGAATGCATGATATATTGGCACCATTCTATTGCGATTAATATTATCACAACACACACACAGCCCTGTCGGACTCAAATATTTGCATATTTCCCTTTGACAGTGTACTTCATATTGTTTTAGTTATTGAGAGTTAGTGATAGAGTATGGTTGACTGTTAATAGAAAATTCGGAGCACAGAACACAAAAGATGAAGATTGTGCCATTGGAATGCAATCTTGAGTATGAGCAATAGACTGTAGGAGTGAAGTCAAAGCCAGACATGGCGTGTAGCAACAGTGGGCTTTGTTATGGAGATGAGTCTCATTGTTTCATTCTCTTTGCTGCTTCCTGTCCCAGCGAGTACAGGATGTTTAAACTGCAGTGTGCCCTTGTGGAAGTGTGTTTATACATTCAGTGTTTCTAGATTTATTGTGTAGGTAACTAATTCTTTCTAGGTTCAAATTTTTGTCCTCCCTGCCTCCAGGCATAGGACAGGTTTACCTCCCAGTAATGAGTGTGTGAATTGTGTGTAACAGGATTAGGCCTCCATTTCATTATTGAAAAGCCTTCCCCTTTCTCAAGGTGTTTGGTTGCAGTGATTCACCTGTTATTGTTAATATAAGAGCAGAGGTGAGTGTTTGCATCGATAGCTTACAGTAGAGGACATGTCGGTAGGGACAAAAAGATGCCTTTTAAGGAAAGGGTTACTTCCCAATATATTCATTAGTTGTTGTTACATTCTTTCTCAAGCAGTGAAAGTAGAATTAGTCCATTCACTGTCATCCTGCACCCTGGCTCTCATTAAAAAGTAATAATTGTGGACTAAAGTGAGTCAGCTAACCTGACCTTGACATGACGACAACAACATTGTCACCCCGAATGTTTGGAGTTTAAAATTCCCTCAAGCCCGCAACATTGATCCTCAGATCTCAAATAGCTAACCAGATACATGACCTGTAAACCATGTTTAGAAAGTGTCAAGGCTCTGAGGGAAGTCTAATGGGTCATGGGGGTGGAGGGAACCCCTACAGTGCAATTATGTTGCCAGCAGTCTCACCACTCATCTACTTGACCTGTTTTCATTACTTATTAACTCTTTCTATCAAGAAGAGGAACTTCTGCTGATCATTTAGAGATGTTTTAAAATGTTTTAAACATATTGTGTGTTGTTAACATGCACAATAGAGATACGAATAAGATAATAGTCCCAAAAGAAGAGATGTAAGCATAAGATATTATCTCTCATACTTCTATGTTATCGTTATTCATTGTAAACTGACATTTACAACCCATTTTACTTCCACAATTGAATGTATTTTGTAGTCAAACAGCCTGTTTGACTACAAAATACTGATTTGTTTAGCTGATTTGTAAGGAGACAGAGTTAGAAATAAAGGTACAAAAGCTGTCACTGGAGCGGTACCTTTTCAAGAGGTACATGTTTGTAACTAAAGGGTACAAAAAATTAGTACTTAAAGTGTACATATTAGAACCTAATAGGCACAGAAGAGTACCTTTTGAAAAGGTTCTGCCCCAGTGACAGTTTTTGAACCATTATTTCTGAGAATGTGCGATGGGAAACTATATTTCCCATCATTCTCTGTAGCAGCACAAGAATGATAAAGTAGTTACACATGTAATGTCGTAAATCTAGCAACGGGTTTTTTTTTTTTTTTTATGTTTTCGTTTTTTAAACATGAAATGTCCCTTTATAACAGTACTTCATACTTTGGGATTTATCACCTTGGCAATAAAAAGTTCTGTCATGAAACTCTAGATGTCACAGGCTAATAGGTTGTAACTTCTTTTTTCAAACTGATATAATCATTTTATTATTCAAATGTTGCAGCTGATTGGTTTCTTTTCACATCAGCAGTCATTGAGCTGCTCAGCATTCCAAATATTCGGCAAGTGCTTGCTGTTGCAGTTGCAGCACATTTCAGAAACCCTCCTCCTTCCCCAGCTCCACCTGTATAGATTTGCTATTGAGTAATTTGATATGTGTTATATGGGTGTAATGTCATGTATATGTGCTGTATGGGGGTAATTTAATGTATGTTATATGTGCAGCAGGAGTCTTTCCTACATGCTCACAGCAGTATGTCTGTGGATGTATTGGCAGTAGCAAGTCTCAGTACGAGCAGACCTATTCTGCCAAGACAGAATAGATAAATATTGTCTTACCATACTAAACTCTCAGAGTTGTCATGACAGGAATAACAGAGAACTGTAGACTTTTAAGAAGAATGAAGAAGTATCTTGTGTCTCATATACTCACAACGAAAAAAAAAAGGTCTGGAGAAGTCATTGTTCACTGCGCAGGCCTTTTATAGCTCATCATGGTTCATGGCTCTTGTGTTTTGCTCGCAATTCTTGCTTATTAGGTCTTGTTGTATGGTGGTATTGACTTGAAGCTTTTGCTGGGAGTGCAGTTTACCTTTTAAGGACCTGATAATGCACCTTAGAGAGTTAGAAGAACAAAAAAAAAACTATTGTGATGCAGAAATGGAGAGTTTGGCAGAGGAACAAACAGGCCTGAGTGCAGAAACGCACCTGGAAATGTTACTGAGGCCAAAAGTCAAGAAAGATGGAAGATTCTTAAGTTTTGATGCCAGAAATGACTGCATTCTAACACACATTAGCAGAACTATGAGCCAGACTAGAGGAGGAGCAAATAACAAAGAATGAATCAGCAAGAATCTTTATTCTGTATGATTCCCATAAAGGAACTGCTGACTAATTTCCTAATCTCGGTCTGCAGTAAATACATAGAGAATCAGAAACAAGACATTTCATAATCACTGTGTGTTAGCTGTTTGATAATCTCACATAACTCTGGTTACTAGCTTATTGGCCTTGCTTTGGCCTTCACCTTTCAGCTAAGTGACTAAGTTCAGGCTAGTGGAATCCCTCTTTTATTTAGAATGAAGGAGAGCAGAAAATCAATAGAGTTAATGGCGTAAGTGCTGTACGAGTCAGGCCACTGTGCCGAGGGCATATAATGTGATGCCATTATGAAAATAGTTACAAGCAGTAAAATACACAATCACAAGTTTTCACAGGAAATTTTCATATTTTTATAATTGCTCATCATTTCTCAGAAAGTTTCATCATTGTTTCAAAGGGAATTTAAAATCACATGGAAGCAGATGACTGCAGTCTATAATCTCTCGGATTGACACATGATGTTATTCTTTGTCTTCCTGCGGTTTGTCTGATCCCCCTTAAGTACTCAAAACGTGCCCATTTGCTTACTGACTTGCACACTGGAATCCTTCATTACAGGTCTGTATTTATAGACATGGACGGCTCTCCTATCAATTCAGGCTGCTTAGGCTGGATTTAACGCGCTTGTTTTAGTACTAAAGACGTTAAGAGAGTTTATCACCATCAGGTTTTGCGTCCTGAAGACGAGCGGTCGTAATCTACTTCATAAAGGCATACAGATGCTGCTACTGGTTCTTCAGAGGATCAGTGAGTTTTAAATGATAAATAGAATAAACTTTAATAGCTTTAGCCCTTATTGTAAGCTATTGTATAAGATGATTTATTGTGGACCGCAAGAGTTCTTACACATCCAGATAAAAGCTTGTTAAACAGCGCCACCTTGTGGTAGATTTGGAAGGCGCTTCTAGAGAACATTTGAGAAAATTTGGATATAAATGGAATAATACTTTATATAAGGATGGAACTAATAATAAACCATAAAGATTTGTGTTGGTAATTCAGAGTCTAGTCACCATTAGCAAAAGGATAGCTTTGCGTGAGTCCATATGTGAAAATCGGACAAGACAAACGGCTTGAATGAGAGAAAGAACTACAATCCCATGAAGCATTGTGAATGACGTAATCAAAAAAAAAAAAGCTCTTATTGGTGGAGGTTTGTAATGGTAATAGCAATGTAGTTTTTCACTAGGAATGCCATAATTTTAAAAAAGGTGAATTAATGTGGGCTGTGATGTCCGAATTTGTGGAAAAAAATGACTCTTACATCTTATTTTTTAATGAGTCAGTCAAAAAGATTCATGAAATGGCGAAAAGAAGTATACAAATTGCATAGTTTAACTTACAATATGCAATGGAGTGGAAAAATGTTCAAACACTCCACTGAATGTCAAAGAACTTGAAATCAAGATTATGCACAAAATAATGTCTTCAGAATCGATCATACATGTGCAATCTGACCGAAAATGTAAAGCATAGTTGTAATCTTACAAATAACAAAAAATCAACAAAATCTATTTCATATTTTAACTGGTGATTATGGAATAATACTAGACTTCTTCACCTGGTTGTCAAAAGCAAAATTCCACGAAATGCATATCATAACTTAAGAGAAAGTGTGACATGCTAGAAAAACAACAACAACAAAATACAGGCACCCCAAAATTAGTAAAAAAACGAGTGTTGGATTTCATTCAGTAAATATGATGCAGGGCGGTGTTATTTATCAAGTGATTCTGTAATTTTGAAATTAAAAAATCATTTTGGTCCACCAATTATTTTAAATTCTGGAGCCCTGTAAAATCTTCTGTGAAATGTTACATTGTGTAAACCAGTGTGACTTAAAAAGTATTTTATCTTTTTTGTTGGCATTATAGGTGAGCTGTTAAGCCAGCCCCGACCTGAGGGACTTACTGAGATCATCTGCCCCAAGAATGGCTCGGAGCGGGTCAACGTGGCACTAGTTTACCCTCCCACCCCGACTGTGGTCAGCCCCAGTCATAAATGACATTGACTTCACCTGCACTTACCTGCCTGTGAATGGCCTCCTCAAACCACTGCACCTCTTTTCCCTATATCTTATATCACACATGTACACTCAAACACAAATATATGTGTGTTTGTGTGTGCGCAAAAGTGTGCGCCCTGCTTTCTTGTTGCCTCTGTCTTTCATCAGTGCTAAGAAGGTTCATAATGGAAGCTTGCCATTGGAGGCCATCATATCAGGACATACTTACAGGTATAGTATTTTGAAGCTACATGAAATTTGTTGGATCTGTTATGTGAGATCTCCAGCTTCTGATTTTTTTCTCCTCTTCTTCAGGTGTTCAGCTCCGACTGCCAACACACGATGAACTGAAAGTATTAGAAACTGTTGCACTGACATCCTGTTTTTGTCTATGTACACCTAAAGCTTTTTCAGTCACCCTGAGCCTTCCACGGCGCTTTAATCCTTTCAGTTTAACGTGAGATCAGACGTTTCTATTCCAGTTCTTGGAAGTTCCCATTTGTTGCATCTCTTGGACTGAAACTACATCTTGTGCTGCTGGGTGCCGAGTGGTTAAGCTGACAGAGAATGGAAGCGAAAGGACACTGTTTCCCCTCAGACATAAGACAGACTTTGATTAGCGAGGCTAGATGTTAGACTGATGCTTTAAATGATGTTGTATTTTAAATGCATGCCTCTAAAATGCAAAAATTATTATAAAATGACATATATGGATAAATGCACTAGCCCAGGCCTCTTGAGAGGTTTAGTCTTATCAAACATAAAAGGACAGAATTGTTGGGCATAAATCTTTGACATCTATTTATTGGTTTTCTGCTCACAGACAGATACATTGTGTTAGTATTGGATAGAGATATGCAGACGTTTCGAATTATTTTATTGCAGCCAAAGATATAAAAATATTTTGCTGAACCACTGACACAAGCATCTATCGTTCTATCTATCGTTCTATCTATTGTTCTATCGTTCTATCTATTTTTTTCTTTCTTTCAGTCTATGCATAATTTTATAGCCACATACACTTGTGCTTAGACAGATAATCATACTCCATAGCATGAGGGATATTATTTTAAGCACGCAAATACAAATATCAGCCATCTGGAAGATTGTCGCATTGTTTCTTGCACATGTTCACACTTTCCTGTAAGATACAGTTTTGGATACATATGAGCAGGAATATTGATGTAAAGTCACGGATGTACAGAAATGGTACAACAATTCAGCCAAGGATGTTTACACTCTTGAAGTAAATTGTGTGAGCATATCTCAATAACTGTAAGGTTATTTGATAGATATTTAATACATGCTCTTTAAAAGCAGTGTCTGAATCATATTGTACATAAAAAGTGCACATTTAGAACAAAAGAAGCAAGACTTTTTTTTTTTTTTATAAGAACTGATTCATACTTAGAAACTGTTGCGCGTTGTTTCAATGTTTCTTTTTGGAGAGGAGAGAATTTGCAATACGTGTAATGTTTTGTGAACAGTTGAAAAACTTTTGTACATAATATTTTATTTTTGTAAGCTAACAAGCTGTCACCAGTATCTCATGTTATTTACTGTGCATTGTGCATGGCTACTGTGCTCAATGTAATATCCACAAACTTTTCTAAATTATAAAGAAGTTATTCTTTCTCATTGTAGGACCACAGAAACACCAAATATAAAGGCTGGTTTCCATGTTGTTGTGCTGTTGTTTTCTTTCGTTTGTTTCCCCTGTATTTTGTTGTTAAAACATCTTCAGAGCAATTAAGCAGAAATTAATTAATAATTTATGGTGTATGATGTATATCTGAGTGAAATTGCTTCTCAACTGGATTTTTGTCCAGCCCTTGAGAAGAGATGTCATTGTAAGAAGAAGGAGGAGTTATTATTAAAGGTTACAAGTACACTTGAATTTTACAAAATTACAAGCGCACAGATAAATCATTTATATTATTATTTAATTAACACTGCAATATTCCATAAAACTATGCTTTTTTTTTATAATGTTGCTATGACTTTTTTTTAAAGGCATACCTCTAGTGTTCTTATTCTTCAATAATTAGAAATGGCAAAAAAATATGTATATTTTGTGTTTGCTCTGCGCTGCTGCGTTACAATATGCAGCCCTAAATTTGTTGTTTGGATGACAAAAATATGTAAAAGTTAAAATTTTACGCTGGTCTAACAACACTAGTGAGTGCCAACATGATTGAGAAAGCCAAGTCAAAGTAGGCGTATAACTATATAACTATTTTTTTTTAAATAATAATTTGCAAATAGTTCAAAATGAACTAGAATTAGTCGTAGAATTTCTTTTAAAATTATATTCCTTTATGAACCCCAGTGTTCAGCCTTGTAATAGCAAGTAACTTTATTAGTATTAAATAAGAAAAAAAACAAATAATAACACAAAATGCTACTCAGGCCATTCACTTCAAAATTAAAACAATATTTTTACTTCACAAATCTAAAAACATGCATACGTCACACAAATCCCTCATTAACAAACAGACACAAAACTTTGATATATTCACCATAATACAATGCCACAGATAATTATTTTCCACACAAATTTTGATCAAATTTTCTGTTCGTAAATCAAGTTAACATAGATGTAAACATTGTTCAATCAACGTAATTAGCATGCTGAATTTAAAATCGGTGCAAATGTGTACATTTATTGGCAAGTGATGAACAGTTCAGTCTTTTGCAGTGTAATATTTACAAAAAACACAAGTAACTGAGAAAATTAAGACTGGTTACAAAATACTGCCTTTCACTCAGGAACAAAAATGCATCTTAGAATTAGTTTCAGCTTGATTTATCAAACGCCTGCCTTTATTTAGAGGCCAATTTGGGCAAGAAGCCATTTATTTTTACTGAGGCAAGGTAAGTATGATATCATGATGGCACTAGGCTGTTTATTTCAACCTAATACTACATGCGTCTATACAATAAATATACTCAACATCAACAACCAAGAAGACAGACAGGGCCAGAAATAAAAAGCTGCACCAGAAGATGAAATGATGATGGTGTGAGGTCTTCAGTCATTGTCATAGATGCAGTCTGTAAAAGTGTTTATTGATTATTTATCAGTTTTATTAATATTGTCTGCATTCTGCCAGTTTTAAATGCCATCCCATCTAGTAGGAGAATTAATATTTTAAATTTTCACATAATGTTCAGGTTAATGAATTTGCTACGTACCATCTCCAATGTCATCATAGACCTCTTCACTAAAAAAAAAAGGTACAACAATTAGTTTTGCATATTCACACATTGACAAAACAATTTACAAAAAAAAGAGAAAAACTTTCAGAGTAGCTTACTCAGTTTGGATGTTGCTGACTGGGACATATCCAACTGGAAAGTAAATTTTACAATGTCATCATTACTAATGCTTGTCCTGGTGTGGGTCAAGTCTCATGTAATGTCACTTACATTTGCCCTCCTTGTTCCTACAGATGAATTTGTCAGGGTCAGATTTGCTGATAACATCCACAGTCTCCCCAGCTTGTACAGTAAGGTCTTTCCCACTTCCCTTCTTACTGGTGGCAATGGTTGCTTGATGAAGCACCTGAATCTCACCATCGTACTGGTAAAGTAAATGCCAAATTGGTTGCTTAAAAATTCAATCAAGAAAGCACACATAATGCTATACTGTTATTTTATACGCACCTTAAATTTTTTTCTAAATTCCTTTTCTTCTTTCTCAAACTTCTTTTGCTTTTTTGGGTCCTCGTGTACTTTGGTCACCTTAGATATCGTTTGAGGAAGGCTGCGGTAATAAAATATCATTATCATCAAGACTGGCTAATTTAAATGTGCTGATATAGAGTAGTACATTTTAAGAGTTAAAGTATTTACATTGCATAATCCTGTTTTACATCATTAATGGTAAATCACTTAAGGTAAGACCTGTTTACCTGCCAGGTGATGGAGTGGCTGGGAATGAATCAACATCATCGTATATGTCTTGGGAAGCGTCTGTGTTGTGAAGACATTTGAATAGAAAATAATTCACAAGTGGGTTTCATAGTTAATTGGAAGGCGTGGTATAGGAATAAAAATAATTTTGACCTTGATTACCTTCAGGTGTAAATTGTGGAGGGGGAGGAATTCTGAAACAGATTGTTAGAAGTATATAAATATTTGATAATTTTATGGGCAAAAGCCAATCAACTGATTTAATTTTAAATTAAATCATTTTCTGTAAGAAAAAAGGCAAAATCAAGGGAGGTTGAAGTCTCGGGAAAAGGACACAGAAATATTAAATCATCCACATCTAGTAATGTTATAGTTAGAAATGATTAGAAAAGCATTAATAACAGGAGGCTCAGAAGAATTTCCTTGAAGGAGCTCTTTGGCATTTTCACATAGATCTGATTGATTGTGAAATGAACCATTGATCAGTTTGCTTTGTTAGAACAAATGGTTGCAGTTGTGATTGGAAATCAAAAAGTAACATTGTCTGATTACATCTTACTAATGTAAAAATTACTCATTATTGTGGACTTGGCTTTTTCTCCAGTCAACTGAGCTTTTGAGCATGTCCAAGAAGTTGCGCGGTTTTAAGAGAGACCTGGGATCTCCAGTGCTATGGTTTCAGAGGAATGTAGTATGGGTGAGACAGATCCATAATACAAGTGGCCAAACAACAAACCCAGTAATACAGGCACACACATACAGTATAATTCACACAGTTTGCAAACATTATATTATATTATATTATATTATATTATATTATATTATATTATATTATTGTATTGTATTGTATTGTTGTATATAACAAAAAATATGTAAATGAAAAAAAATCTTTGTTCTTACCTGATTGGATTAGGATTGGAATCGGGTATATCATCATACAAATCATCATCTGGTGGTGGAGGTAGAACAACTATAAACAGCAGAGGGCAGACTTGTTCAAGTATCACCTCTCAAAATGAGCCTTTCATTTACAGTTACTTACTACTTAAAGTGTTAAACAAACCTTACAGTCAATTAGTTGGAAAAAGGATTAGTGAAAACTTAAAACTTACCCCGCTGCCCATTCATATTCCTGAAATATGAAAGAGAAATAAAAGTCATAGTTAATGGTTTGTTAATTGTGAGAATTGGAGCTTAAAATAAAGTGCGACCAAATTCTCATATAAATCCGAAAAGCAGTATTTGCTTAGTATGTATCTTCTAATTAAACATTCTTGACTTTTTAGACTTGACTAGAGACTAGAAAAGTGCTTAAAGTGGCATCCAGATCAAATCTGCCTTTTCACATTATAAGTTATTAGTAAAATTCTTTGGAATTCTGCAGAATCGATTTAAATGTGTTAAAATTCTGTTTGGAAGTATTAAAGGCTCTTACAATTGTTCTTCCATAGATTCTACATCATCGTACACCTCTTCATTTTCCACGTTGTGAGAAAGAGACAGGCCTTTATTCTTCAAGACGCTGAAGTCAATCTCGACCATTTCTGTTTTAACATAGCCAACTGGAATATAGAGAAATGACAACTTCATCTTTTCTCAGGGGATCAGTGACCAGTTCACATCAAATATATATATATATATATATGAGTGTGAGCTCTTACATGATCCATCTTGACTCCGGCCCAACCATTTACCCTCTGGATTGTCAGTGATTCGAATGATATCAACTGACTCGCCCTTCTTAATGGAAAGGTCATGTTTCCCACCCTTACAGTCAGCTTTAGCTTTTACCTGATGAATAACCTGCAGGGGTGTTGTTATCTGAGGAAAGAACAAACCAGGTAAACAATCCTTTATAATCACCATGAACCAGTAGAGTAAACCACAATGACTAGTTGTTGTGTAATAAGTGCTAAATATACATATATTACTTACTTTAAACTTCTTAATTGCATCTTTCTCTTTTTTCTCCCGTTCTTTCTGATTTTTAAGGTCTTTTTCTTGCTTTTTCTGCGGTTGACTTGGCTCTACAGCAGACCTGTGATAAAGCGGACCATTAACAAATTATTAGCACACAACACAAATAAACACGGCAGAACATGAAATTAACCATTTGATTATTGGCAGATAAAATTGTTTGTATCACTCCAGGTGGTTGAGGTAACCGCTATACCTCACAGACAGTGTCAGCAATAATAGAAACTTAAAAAACTTAAAATGTCTTACCTACTATCATCAAGATCCTCATATATCTCACCGTCACTTCCACTTCCCTAAAAAAGGTCAGACATGAGACAGTGCACCACAAACTTTCTAAAAAAGTATTTGTATGCCTTCACTATGTTTCTTACCTCGTTTTTCTGGCCTATAATGATAAAATGTGAGAAAAAAGTATTTAAAGAGTTAGTAAAAATTGGATTACATAAACTATTGGGCTTTTATCAATATATATATTTTTATATACATACATATATAATATATATATGTATGTGTATATATATATATACATACATACATACATACATACATACATATATATATATATACATATATATATATATATATATATATATATATATATATATATATATATATATATATATATATATATATACAGGGCCGGATTCTGTGAAAAAGTTTCAGCTTTATTTTCCATTACACCCTGAAGAAGATGATCACAGGTTCATCAAGTTCGTTGAAATTATCCAACCTCGATAACTTTCAGTCTGCTTTGACGAAACTCCTCTCAGCTAGTGCGTCTTTTCAAAGTGACTGGCAGCCATATCATCTGACCTTATCATCTGACCCATCAGCGTGCTGATTCACTAAAATGGACTTATCGGCTTCTGTTCACAAACAGCAAGAGCACTTATCGGCTTCTGCATTAACAGTAAACTTGAACTAGCGATGCCCTGAAAGTGGACAATAGCGAATTTTTGAAAAAACGTGTTTAGGCTTCAGATTGTGCTACATGTGGAGAATAATGCCTGGCATTATTGTACAATAATAGTACAACTGTTTTTAACATTGATAAAAATAAATCGACAAATTAGAATGTTAGAATGATTTCTGAAGGATCATGTGACACTGAAAATTGGAATAATGACTGCGGAAAATTCAACTTTGCATCACAGGAATAAATTACTTTTGGAATATTAAAATAGAAAACGGTTATTTTAAATATTGGGCTCAAATTGATAAGCAATATTGTGGATGCCATTGTTTACAATACAACACCGGAGCACATGCCACTCAGGGTGAAGGGCGTGATGTTTAGACGCGCATTAGGCAGTTTAGCAAATCACAACACACTGGGCCAGCTAACCATTCCGTATTTCTGAGGGAGGGGCTTCATAAAAACAGGAAATCATCAGCGCATTTATAGGAGAAGGGACAGAGCGGTGTAGAATAAAGGTAAATTATGTGAAAAATAATGCGTTTTTTAAAAACTAAGCATTAACACGTTAGACTGCACCCCATAAACATAATCAAGCCAAGAAAAAAACACAGTCAACCACCCCTTTAAATTTTCACTGTATTTTTAAATGCAGTGTTGTGAGTATGGTTGTGTTAGTAAATATATATAGGTCTTACCCATTCTAAAGCTATCCACATCATCATAATTTTCATCTTGAATTCTGCAGACAGATAGATATAAGGTTGTGAATAATCACCAAATTTAGATGTTAAAGGAATTGTCATAAACTGAATCATTCAGTCACAGTGCTAAGTGAGGCATTTCTGTGGTACTCACATAGGTCCTGGATGTCGTGGGGGCAGGTTGGGACGTAAAGGTTGAGAGTGCAGAGGCGGAGGCGGAGGCGGCTGACTACTGGGGTGAGAGGCGGGTGGGGGAGGGGGAGTTTCATTCTTTGGTGCTGGACCTGCAAGAAAATAGTTAACCTCATGACCAATTCACCCAAAATGTCAATTCTGTCTTCATTTACTCTCTTATACTTTCAGAACTCAAAAGAACCTGACTGACTTACTATGTATGGACAAAAACACTCTTTGAAATGTATACTTTGGTGTTCCACAGCAGAAAGAAAGTCATGCAGGTTTGAATAAACAGGGCGTATACATTTTTTTGGTGGGTGAACGGAAGTTTCACACGGTGCTAAGAGCAACACCTGGTCCTAACAGGATCTCACCATTATCACAAATTAAAAATGTAATCTATCGCTAAAAATATGTTCCTATTTTAAATTAGCTTCCCTGTTTTTTCACTGACTTCAGCTCTCAAGTGAAAAGAGAAACTCAAATGAGGAAGTTAGCTCAGCACATGCAGGAAATCTTGAATTTCCAATATTTTGTTATTGCTGTTCTATACCACATGCACCTGATTTTTCGTTTCATGATGGTGTGCTCTGATGCCCATTCACATGCTGTAATAATGTATTGTGTGTTAACTAGCTAAAGATCAAAGACAAGTATGTTGCACGGTGTCAAAGTGCATAAACAATATACAGTCATGTGATGTTCCTCATTTGGGCTTAAATTACTGACTAAGATATGCATCTGCTCACAGTTTCTCATCTTTATGGCTTTATGGTGCTTATTATATTGTGCAGGCTTGCTAACTGTCTCAGAGGAAAGCAGAGCAGTCACAAACAAAACCACGGAAACCACTTTGCCCCAAAGTCTACTCTGCTGTACTTGTGAATGAGCAGTAGCTGTTTTGCATACGTAGTCTTTATGGCTTTGATGTGGCTGATGAAGTGCTTACTGCTTATTGTTTTGTTACTTCAGATGCTGCCATACAGAAAGCTTGTGCATTTTGTGCTAGACAGGCATTACTCACTCTCTGTTGTAGCCTCTGAGCCCTTCTTGAACTTCTCGAGGTTGACTTTGGGCGGTCTGTTGGGTTTGGCAGGAGCGCTGCCCAAAGCATAGGTATTGGGTAAAGGTTTCTTCTTGGGCGCCGAAGGATCATCGTTGGCTTTCTGTGTAGGAGGTCCAGATGATTTTCTTGGGATGTTGGGTTTATTAAGCACTACAGGCTTTGAGACTGACTCACTAGCACTTGGTACTTTAGCACCTTCTTTAACGCCTTCCTCTGGTTTGATGAAGCTATTTTTAACACGGAAACTTGATGGTTTCACATTAGATAGTGAAGAAGGTTTTGCAGCAGACTCCACGTTGCTGCTTTCTTCTGGTTGCTGGCGTAACATAGCTAATGTGCTTTTCGGTTTGGGTACTGATGGCATTTTTGGAGTGGCATTAGGGCTTGTGCTATTGTCTTCAGCTTTCGGGGCATCTTTGACCCAGGGTGGTTTTGCCATAGGAGCCACTGGCTTTGGACTTGTTATCTTTGAATCATTTGCCATGATGCTTGAAGGAGGCTTCTGTAGTGGTACCTTTGGGAATGGGACCTTTGGAGTCTCAGAGTCCTGGGACGAGTCTGGTGGTTTGGGTTTAACTGGAACTTTAAAGTTGACTTTGTTGTTCTCTTGTGTGTTTTCAAACTTAGTCCCAAAAGCTTTAAACTTCGGAGGTTCGTGCATGTCTGGAGCGCTTCTAGCTGTGTTGACTGTGCTCTTAGGTTTAGGGGCAATTGAGGTAGTAGTTACTCCACCGGATAGGCTATTTTCAAGAACAGGCTTCTTAGTATGCACCGCTGGGCCTGACGACAAAGTGGGCTGGACAGGTGGTTTTGGACGAACAGCTGGAGTCCCTTCCGTAGATCCTCTTCCTGCTTGGAAACGAGCCATGATAGCTTTTACGTCTGACTTGTTGTCCTGCAAGTAAAGATGGAAAGTCAAACTTTGAGGAACCAAGACAAACCTGGGTAGAGTGTATACATCCGTATTTGTGTTCTCGTCATTCTGATTTAGCGTTTATCTGTTTGTGATTACTATTATACATCATAGGTTTTATTACATTTAAATGTGTGTATTTTATGACATTTTATCCAAAGCAATTTACATTTAATTCAGACTTTTTTCAGTTCACTCCCTTGGATTCAAAAGACATGACCTTGGAACCATAAAAAGTGTTGTTTTGAGAGCAGAAAACGACAAAGAAAGCAGATGAAAGTGCACCACCAAGAGCACTACAAGCCGACGCTCTGACAAATATGATATTTGGACACACAGTTTTCATGGTTTGACCAAAACTAGTCTTCACTGCATTACCAGTGTGTCGCTCAATTGCAATTGCATAGTTCAGGTGGGAAACAATGGATTGTAAAACTCTTTCAGAGTTTTCCTATCTATATGCTTCTACAAATCATAACCAGGATAGACTACGATGAAGAGTTTCGGTTAATTTGTTAATTTGGTGTCAACATTTTTTTAAAAAGTAGAAAAAGTAGAAAAGTCTTGCTCACATTGTTCATTACAATATAAATACAATATAATCTGTCCACTTAAAAAAAATATATCGAAAAATATATATTTATATACAATATAAATATAATACTAGGAGTAATTTAAGGAAATACTACAAACTTGACATCAAAGCAGTGTAAAATACTAAATCTCAAGCTTACATACTTCCAATGTCTGTCTTAAGCCCTATTTGGACGGTAATTGTTTCTCAGAGGGATGTAAGTGATTTTCACCATTTACAGGGGGTAGTTGGCTATTTTAATGCTGTCCGAATCCAGGATGTCTGTGTTTTTCTCTCACCACCCCTGTAAAAATTCCCGGCCGAATTACCTACTGTTTTTTGATAAACACCAAGGTCGTATGGTAATTTAATTGGCATCTGAATCCACATCTCTGAGTTAACAAGAAGAAATGGATTCAAAATTCAGTGTTTAAATCCTTTTTGAGCACTCCCGAACACCGTTAGGTAACGTTGTGCTTCAGTGTTATGTGCATACATATTTATTTCTGAAATGCTGGAAAGTATTTAAAAGAACTATAGGTACTTCATAACTGCTCCACCACAGCGTCTGGGAGCAGGAAGAGAAGAAAAGCACATAAACATCCGAAATGGGTCTTTATTATGGCAGCAGCAGCAATACAATTTTAAAATGTGTATTATTATAAACAGATATATATATCGCATATAATTATATACAACTATTTTCTTATTTTTAAACAGGAGATTTAAATAATAAAATAATAAATAGGATATTATAAAATTGATATATTATAAAATATGCTTGGGATAATAATACATTTTACATAATAATAAGTATTTTTAAATACATTTTACCCAATAATAAGAATAAATTTGTAAATAAAATTAATTTTATTAACAGCAGACAATCATGTGACTGGCCACATGAGCAGAGTGTACCCATGTAATAATAATAAGGATCACAGAACTCGCTCCTCCACTGTGAATAAATCACCATCCAAAATCCATGAGTTTTATCACTGAGGTGATATGTAAATGATTTTTTACAGATGTCCATATGAGAAACAATTACCATCCAAATCGGGCTTTACTGAATATGTGTTTGATTTAGATTTTTGAATTAGGGTTATGTTTATGTCAAGTGTATTTCTTTTGTTGCATTGAGCTGTCAATTGATTTTCTACAAAGATTTATCAGAATTATGCTCATTACTTTGAATAAGCCACCTGAACTGTCTGTCTAATAAGTCGAGTAAAACTTAAAAAAACCATGATATTTGACATTGCAATTTAAAGATATATATTATAAAATATATTTTACCTCTGTTTCGGGGTCTTCAGTATAACTTTGCATACTTGATTTCTCCATCAGAGCTGTTTGTAGTCAACTGCACTGTATATGAGATCTGTCTGTGATCACACAGGAACTGAGAGCATTTATCATACCAAACTAGCAGGAAGTCGCTACGCTCACTGTATAGTTCTCATATATAAAAGAATAAATAGTTGAAAAGAAAATACTCTTTTTCTAACAGTATACTTATAATTTGTGATAGATGTGTAGGCCACAGTGAAATACAGGATACAGCAAATAAAATGTTAATTTTATAACCATAAAAATAACTTTAGTTTTAAAGCCCGCTTGTCAACTGGTCATCATTCAAATTTCACGCAATTGGATGCAAATCTCTTTCTGGAAAAAAAAAAAACGTCATTTATGTGTCTGCAATGTGTTCCTGATGTGTAACCTAGCTATTTTGTTTCTGGATATCTCAAAGCTACATGTCTTTGTTTCCACAGAAACACAATCCTCTGGACCAGTGTGAACATGTCTAGCGATACCAAGCCATACATGAGAGACCCTGGACGACGTGTGTGACGCACCCTTGGTAACTAGTGTTTGAATCAGGACAGACCTCTCACCAGGAAGAGCTGATAAGCTCTGGACTAGATTCTAATGTGACAGGCCTGACCCAGAGGTACACACTGTGCTGTTGACTCACTGAGCAAAAAAGTGAAACTGTGAGGCACAGGAACTAACATTGGTCAACCAGTTACAATATCACTATGCTTTTGACACACAACAGCACATGTAGAGTTAATTTCAGTTGTTTTAAACTAAATACATCACTTCTGTATATGGATATACAGTATAGGCAACACCATTTCTTTCTTCAAATGTATGAATATATATCTTTGTGTTACTGTAAAAAATATCCTGTTAAATTTTGCAGTAAAAAACAGCAGCTGTGGTTGCCAGAAACTTATGTATAGATGATGCACAGGGTCATGCACTAAAGACAAAACACCACCATGGTAACTCACATGACATTAATTTAATGCAATAAACGGAACTGAAATAACTGAAATAAAATAAATCAATAAACTAAATAACTGATATAACAAAAAACTTCCCAGTGTACACTACTGACTGAAACAAAAAAAAAAATATATTTAAAGAAAAAGTAAACTTACAATTAATCAAGTTAAGGTTTTTAATGTAGCATTTTTACAGTCTTTCTCTGTAAAAATTACCAACATATTTACAGTGAAATGCATCTTGTAATAGAGGTTGCATCTTGTTTAAGTTTGTTAGGTTTTAAATGTTAAGACGATAGACTGTTCAGATAGGTGTGGTGACATTAGACTTTGCTCCATGCACATGCTTGAGAAAATGGGACAGTGGAAAGTTTATATTTTGTGAACTCTGATCGGAAATGCATATGGTAACAGTTTGATATCTTAGCTCAACACAAAGAATTCAATCTTGAAAGCTCAGGGTTTGTAGATTTGTGAGAAAAGATGAGTCATTATTTATTTTTTTAATATATTTTTTTTTTATGATTGATTATGATGTTATTTATTTTAGAATTTAACTATTCTGTTTACCCTGTTACCCATATTCACTGTAGAGTTGTGTCAGGAATGATTTATTATTATTATTATTATTATTATTATTATTATTTTGTATTATTATTAGTGCTGTCAAATTATTAAAAAAAGGTAAAAGTTTTTGTTTGCATAATATATGTGTGTGTACTGTGAATATTTATTATGTATATATAAAGACACACAGATACGCCATGTATTTTGAAAATATTTACATGTATATATTTATATTTATATAAAATGTGACATATATAAATATATTTGATATATAAATGTAACATTTTTCTTAAATATATACATGCATGCATGTGTATTTATATAACTATAAATATAAAGAGTAAACACACATATATTATGTAAACGAAAACGTTTATTTTGGATGCGATTAATTGCGATTAATTGTTTGACAGCACTAATTATTATTATTATTATTATTTTTATTTTGGTCTTTCTGATTAATCAGCTAATCACTATACCAGTGTCCCATGATGGGGACCAGATAGGCCTATAATCTATCATTTCTGGTTTAATTCGGACCCCGTTGGGATCTGAAGTAATTTTGCATGGTTAAATAATTTAAGGTGACCATGACTGCTAGACTTTCTAGTTGCAAACGTTAGTTTAACATGTCCATATCTGAAGAGATGAACTACACCTGTATTTACTCTGCTTGTGTGAACTTGCACCCAAAACCTTGAGACATCATTTGTTTGCAGATGCCACTTGGATTGATAGTTTGTTATCTATTGGAGTGAGATCACACAAAAAGCATGTCTGTGTAATCTCAGACATGGCCTCAGGTTCTGTGCAACTTGACATCAAACGGCTGTCATGAAAAAAATCAGCTGTGCTCAAATAAAGTGAAGACCCAGGGTCAGAGGTAAAGCAAACTGTACTGATTCCTATTGCTCCAAGAAATATTGATTTATGATATGTTTTGAAGCATGATTTTTTAGAAAGTTTATTGTGTATTAGATTCCGATAGCAAAATAGAAGTCTTTTCACAATTGCTATAGTATGTCTGAAACAAATAACTTAACATGTAACAAAGTAATCAGAGAGAATATGTCTTGTGTTATTCCAGCATTCAGTTTCTTTATGCATTAAAAAATGAGTTCTAACATCCACTGAGGTAAATACAGAATCCATTTTTATTTATTTATTTATGGCCATTACTACTAACAACATCTGTACTGTTCAAGGCTTCCGAAATGCAAAGCAGTCTCACAAAATGTCCATAGTTCCGTTCTTTGGATAGATGATTTGTGTAATGTGTGTTTTGAATATGACACCTTGCATGTGTTAACACGTGCTTAACAAAGAGCCAATGGATAGTCCATGTGTATTTCTCAGATGGTTATGGAGAACCTTAGATGACCATGAGAAGGTGATTTGGGAGATCCCACAAAGTGCCTGTGATGCAATCTAAAACAGGTGCCCTGCTGTAGTTTCACTTTGTTAATGTGGTATTATTGAGCTGAATCTGAATGGTTTGCTGTGACCACAAGGAGCAAAACCAGAAATTAAAATTAAAAACCAGAAATTAAACTGGTCTGTGGCACAGTCTATCTATGGTTTAAAATAGTGAGGTAAGGTGCATCTAGGCAATGAAACCAGATGGTAAAGGAATTCTAGAGAAACTTAAGTGTGTTTTCTGATGAACAGGAACCGAGTTGTGTCAGTGAAGCAAAAACAACATTACACAATCTTTTTTTTTTTTTTTTACACAATCTAATTTTGCAAAAACACGATAAAATCACCCTAAATGTTCCCCAGATTAACTTTTCAAAATGTGAATTCCACTGTAACTTTGTAACAAAAGCAACATTTAATTTCATAGCAGGTTATTCTCTGCAAATTATCTTTTACTTATTTATCTAACAAACAAAGTCTGTGATAATGAAAAATGCATGAACATACATGAACAATAGAAATATTTTAGGTGAAAAGTAACATGAGTTAATAAGTAGACAAACTATCAGATAAACGTAGTGTGCAAGGAAAGATCATTTAAGCACAGAAAAACTCCTGCACCCTCACCATCTGATTTCATGCCTTACATTTCTTTGAACCAGTATCTCTAAAAACTGCCATAAAGTTAAACACCAGTCAATACTATGTGATAATTCAGGGATGAAACCAGAAAGAGCACTCACCATGATTGGTAGAGCCAAAAAATATCCTCTCCCAGATGTTCACATGGACTGCTAGCTCAAAACCAGACTGATGAATGTGTTTCTGTTTGCTTCAGTTTATTTGTGACTGTAAATGCCTGCCCACTCCTGGCTACTTCCCCTATCTGCTGGCAGACCGCTGCACTGTCATCACAGGAAGCCATATCTCTCTCCTCATCAAATCTATTTGCCTATCCCATACTGCACAATTGCTTTTTCTACTCACATATGCTTCCCTGCTCAGCATGGTGATTGAATATGAACTTTTGATTGAACATTTTTCCTAAGGTAAGTAAAACATTTTTCAAAGAAATTAATACTTTTATGTTGCAAGAATGCATTAAATGAATCGAAAGTGACAAATGCATTGATAATGTTACAAAATAATTGTATTTCATATAAATGTTGTTCTTTCCATTCATCAAAGAATCCTGAAAACAATGTATGCGGTTTTAAATATTACACAGCAAAACTGTTTTCGAATTTCTTGTGCACCAAATAAACAGAATGAAAATTAGAGATAATTGTAAAAGCATAATTGCATCTTAAAAAATAATATTTTCCATCACGGGGAAAAACATTTTAAAATGAGTGCTGTCAAATGATTAATTGCATCCAAAATAAAAGTTTTTGTTTACATAATATGTGTGCGTGTATGTTACGTGTATGTTCCTGTTTTCCCTTATTTGGTCCTTCCTGTTCTTGTCCTCTTGTGTGTATTTGTCTCCTGCTCTGTTTGATTAATTAGTTCATTTGCTCCCAGGTGTTTCAAGTCAAATCAAGTCAAGTTGAGCTTTATTGTCATTCCGCTACATGTGTGGACATACAGTGGAACGAATTGTCATGCCTCACAGGACCACGGTGCTACATAAATACAGATATACAACAATGAAGTAAAACAGTAAAACCTATACACAACTAACCTACTGTCAGATTTTGACTATAAATATACTATATATATAAATGTTTACCTATACATAAGCTAAAAAATACAGACTATACGAATGCTTCACATAATACTATACCTATACACAACTAACCTTCTGACAGATTTTGACTTTAAATACTATATATAAATGTTAACCTATAAATAAACTAAAAGAAACTAAATACAAACTATACAAATGCTACACATAAACACTGTACCGATAAACAAGTAACCTACTGACAGATTTTTAATATGAATATACTGTATATGTTTTTAACTATACATAGTATATATAGACTGACGAATGCTTCACATAATACTGTACATGTGCAAAGAGAAACATTGTAAGTCAGGCAGCTGGCTGGGGAACAGTGCAAGATGATTAGTAGTGCACGAGCATGTAAACATATTTGAGTCTTTGTGTGATTATGTACCCACAGCAGTGTGTGTGAAAAGTGTCTAGTGTGCATTCTAGGAGAATTTCACACACAAAAAAAAGAGTTGTTTCAGACAGTTTTTCTGTGATGTGGTATGGTTTGGGGGGGTTGTGGAGGAGGTGAGATAGTCCATGTTTCAGGAGGTAGGGGGGTTTGTATGGGGTTTCAGAGGAGGGTGGGGTGATTTGAGTTCAGGGCTCACACAGCTTGGGGGAAAAAGCTGTTGAGCAGTCTGGCGGAGCAGGCTCTGATGCTCCGCTACTGTCTCCCTGATGGTAGGAGCTGGAAGGGACTGTGGGAGGGATGGGTGGGGTCCTTCACGATACTGTTGGTTTTGCTGGAGCATTGTGTAAGGAAAATGTCCAGGATGGAGGGGAGAGGGGCACCGATGATCTTTGCAGTCCAGATCCAGGTGAGATCCTCTGTGATGTGCACCCCCAGGAATTTAGTGCTGCTGACTCTCTCCACAGTCGAGCTGTTGGTGGCCAGTGGGGGTGATCAACGGAGTTTCCATCACAACCTCCTTTGTCTTACTCACATTGAGGGACAGGTTGTTAGTGCCACACCATTCACCCAGTTGTGCCACTTCCTCTCTGTAGTGTGTTTCATCGCTGTTGCTGATGAGACCTACCACAGTTGTGTCATCCGCACACTTGATGATGTGGTTGGAGCTGAACTTGGCAGTGCAGTCGTGGGTCAGCAGCTTGAAGAGCAGCGGGCTGAGCACACAGCCTTGTGGGGCACCTGTGCTCAGTGTGGTAGTGCTTGAGGTGTTGTGGCCGACACGGACTGACTGAGGTGTTCCAGTTAGAAAGTCCAGGATCAAATTACAGAGGGAATTGTTAAGGCCCAGCAGGTTTAGTTTGTTTATGAGCTGTTGTGGTATTATTGTGTTGAATGGTGAGCTGAAGTCGATGAACAGCATTCTGACATAGGAGTCTTTATTTTCTAGGTGGGTAAGAGCCAGGTGGAGGAGATTGCATCGTCTGTGAAGCAGTTTGGACGCTATGCAAACTGGAGCGGATCAAGTGTGTTGGGGAGGCTGGATTTGATGTTTTGCATGACTAACCTCTAAAAGCACTTCATCATGATTGGAGTCAGCGCTATGGGACGGTAGTCATTTAGACAGGACACAGGTGATTTTTTTGGTACCGGTATGATGGTTGTGGATTTGAGACATGTGGGCATGACTGCCTGGCTCAGCGAGGTGTTGAAGATATCTGTTAGGACATCTGTCAGCTGTGCAGCACATTCTTTCAGTACATGGCCAGGTATGTCGTCAGGTCCCGCAGCCTTGCGTGGGTTAATCCTAGATAGGGTCTTCCTTACATCGGCTGGAGACAGACAGAGCACCTGGTTGTTGGAAGGTGAGCAGTATTTGTGCAGGTGTGTCATTCTGCATTTCAAACCATGAATAAAAGTGGTTGAGTGCATCTGGGAGGGATGTGTCGTCATCACAGGCCTGTGGCGGGGGCTTGCAGTATGTGATGATCTGAATGGCTTGCCACAGGCTCAGTGTGTCTCTGCTGTCTGTGAAGTGAATGTTGATTTTTTGAGCATATGACCGTTTTGCATTTTTGATGCCACAGGACAGATTGGCTCTTGCTGTTTTGGGGGCTGCTTTGTCTCCTGATTTGAATGCTTCATCTCTGGTCTTTAGTAGCCCACGAACCTCTGCTGTCATCCATGGCTTTTGGTTTGCACGTGTGGTGATGGTCTTGGTGACTGTAACATCATCAATGCACTTTTTGATATAAGCACTCACAGTTTCAGTGTACTCCTGCAGGTATGTGAGGTTTTTGTACAGTAGGTGGCTGCCTCTTTAAACATGTTCCAGTCTGTGCACTGAAAGCAGTCCTGCAGTTTTGAGGTAGCATCATCTGGCCAAACTGTGATGAGTTTTTGAACTGGTTTGGCTTGTTTCAGAAGTGGTCTGTATGCTGGAATTAGCATAACAGAGATGTGATTCGAGTACCCTAGGTGGGGGCAGGGTACAGCCTTGTACGCATTCTTTTCTGTTGTGTAAATAAAGTCCAGTGTGCTATTTCCTCTTGTTGCAAAGTTCACATGTTTTTTTTAAATCTGGGCTGGGCTTGCTTGTTTGCTTTTAATATAAAATATTCTATTTTTGGCAAATGTAAAAGCCCTTTCACACCAGAAGCCTCAGGCTGAAGGAAATGTAAATTCACATCTGTACAGTAGAACGCAGAAGAAGAAAGTTCAACACTCTTCAGCATTTAATAAATCTTGTGTAATTTTAACTTATTAATATGATTGAATTGGGCCATCGAAGCTCAGCAGCAAATTGGTCAATAAAATGGGATTAAATACATAAAGGATATTTGTATTATTTAACATATTTAATTATTACACATATTATTAATATCCTTAAACACTTTTAACTAATTTTAATAAATTAAATCAAAAATAAATCATAA